>NC_092094.1:9086553-9095036 GCF_045679555.1 Salvelinus alpinus
GACCCTGTTACCCCTTAGCCAGTCCCTCTGCCAAACGCCTCCCCTCCGTACTACGCCGGTGAGGACCCTTTAACCCAGAGCAATTTGCAGCCCTGTTGAAATGTCAGATGGTGACGCTCGGGTGGTTTCTGATCCGTTCTCTGAGAGCAAAGAGACTTCACTTCAGACATCTCTCTGTCCGAGGTGCTCTCCAGAATGTCAACTGGGCGTTTTGAATTCACAGCGCCTTTCAAGACTGTAGTCAACATTTTGAGATTAAGACTAGGATAGTCTATTTTAAGATGACAGGTGAAATGAGCACAGTCACGGACATAGATCTATCATCCACGTCATCTTTTTTTTGTGACAAAATTGCTCTGCTCTGCTCAAGCAGAGAGTAGAGTCTGTGGCGTCACCGGTATTAAAGTGTTAAACCAAGACAATTAACAATAGAATAAACAACATGCTACTAAGGAAATACGACCCTCATAAAATACTTCACCCAAGCTATGGGTTTACAGATAGCTGGCAAGTAGCATTTTACAGCAGATGAACAAAAACAATTGCAAGCATGACTGACAATAATAAGTAGACAACAATGCATAGACACACACGCGCACACACACACACACACACACACACACACACACACACACACACACACACACACACACACACACACACACACACACACACACACACACACACACACACACACACACACACTTGATTATATCACTAACAAGAAGGAGTGTGTCTGCTATCTCTCTGCTAATTACACCTAATGAAGAGACCCTGATGAAGGTACATGTTCTGATTTACAAAGAAGCCAGCACTGCCATTCACTGTCTCTTTAATTGTCTCTTTCACTGTCTCAGTTTCTCTTGTCCTAATTGTTCTTTTCATCATTCATTTGTTCGGCCAATTGTTCCTGTCGAAGGACCTGATGTATTTTACGGAAGCCATTATTACAGTCTCTCAGGGTCTTTAGACCAGATTTACTGTGGCCCTAAGGGGCAAAGTAGCTTTTTAAATTAAAGATTTACGCCATTGATTGAATCTCACTAATCTGATATGCATTACGGAATTACTTTTTCAATACATCATGTTTCTGTGTCACAACATAGAGAGAGTGAAACTGTATAACTGGTAGTTTGTTTACAACTTACACTGATGACAGTAGTGATTTACCAGGAAGTCAGCAGTACCATTCACTCTCTCATTCACTGTCTCAGGTTTCTCTTGTCCTAATCGTTCCTGTCAAAGGACCTGATGTATTATAGAAGCCAGTTTCACAGCGAAGACTTTTGGCCTGAAGTCTCAGGTCTTTAGATGTACAATGGCCCTAAGGGCAAAGTAGCTTTGAAATCAAAGACTTAAACCAGTAATTCAATCTCACTAACATTACAAAATGACCTTATATATTTTATATATATATATATATATTTTCTGTTTAACCAATATGTAATATATAGATGAGGGAAACTGTATGACTAGTGGTGTTTACTTACTTACACTAATGATACTTTTACCCACAAGTCACTTTGGCCTTGCGTTTGTCTCATGTATCTCCCCACTGCCACATGTACAAATGCCAGTTTTATCGCCATGCTCCTCGTGCCCAGTAGTCCTGCTCGGAGCTGGAGCTGCACATTGGAAGGGAAAAAAACAAGAATGATTGAAATAATGATTGAGCTGTGTGGCTGGCTTAATCTGGCACAGCAAGGCCTCCTCCTCCTGACACCACACTCACTGTGGCATGTCGAAAAATAAACATGACTGGAGCTGCCCACTGCCCACTGCACAGACTGTGGGTCAACAAGTCGGAATGGACTCGGACTGCAGATGAGACTTTACTGCCACATAGTCCATGAAGGGTGTTTAGTTCAATACCACACTGACTCTTCCTGAGAAAAATAACTGTGATACAATAATAATATTTTATAAAATAACTGTGATACAATAATAATGCAAAACTGGCAGTAAAGTAATATTCTACACTTACCACTGATTGCAAACATAATCTCCATTCATCAAGGTATTCCTTAAGAATATAATGTGCAGGTATACGAATCTCAAGTGGAACTGACTGACAGCACAGCACTGTCCTCCGTCCATTTAACTCTAATGTGTTATCCTGAAACCTTTAAAAGCTTTCTCTCCCCTCTACAGAGCTCATCTTGTTGAAGTGCCCTGGAAATGTCCTATTCTCAGACTGGCATTAGATAATGCTGTGTCTGAAACGGCTCTCAGGATGCTGCTGGTCACTTCATTGTTATTTCATGAGGTTTTAAGGCCTGTGAATCAGTTTTATCTACTCTCTAACTACGGACAACCAGGACTTTTGGAGCTCTAATGGACAGTAAAAGCCACATACCCTATAACCAGTCTCGAGCATTGTCATTCTAACCCAATTCTTAACAAGAATGAAATGGTGATGTCTGTAAGAGCGAGACTACACAATGGCCTGCCAACGTCCAAGACGACGGCGTCGTTCAAGATGAGGGAGGACGATTTAGTTTTTTTATGAGCATGGTCTAATTTCTATTACAGCGTATTGGATGACTGTCATTCATATTCCATTCACCCAGCTCAATGTAACATCAATAGGTTTAGGCTCCTACATGATACTCAAATTTGACCTATACCAATCATGAGGTTGCTACAACCTAGCCTATGAATGAAAGTTTACAACGTAGGTGCACAGGTCGAAAGAAAAATGTGAGTAATCAAGGTGACAGACGGTGACACATTCAATACCGCCTTGCACACTCTTGCCTGCATCTAGCTGATATAAGGTGTAATCATTAGTCCAAAAGTTGCAAACGAAAGTTTCTATTGGACAAATTCAGGTATGTTTATCACTGTTTTGTTACGTTTGCTTCCGTTTAAGAAAAGTTTTCAACAGAATCGGTGGAATGAATATACCCCTGATCACACGAAACACAGTTCACTTCCATAGCAGCCACATACAAACAGCATGATCACTTTGCTCATTGTATAATTCCTCCTCGCTTCTACATGCTCTCCTCCTCTCACCTTTTTCCTTTGCTTGTGGACTTCAGTGCACAACCCATCAGCTCTCTGTGACTGGGCAAAAAAAACTTTCCAAGACAAACTTTCATATCATAAACGCTAACCGCTACACACAGCCTACAATCATTGTCACCATATTAGATAACGTCATAGTCAACATAGCTACTAGAACTAATGCGTTCAGTGTACAGTGTACAGTCAGCAAGCAGTTTAGCCGTTACACAGGCAGGCCCCGGTGGAAATAAATTAATAAAACCAAAAGTTTACCTTGACTTGGAAAAGTTCTAGTGTTGGATAACCATAGCCAGCTAGCTAACTCGGCATCCCTCCCTGTTTGAGCCAGGTGTTTGAGTAGTCTAAACTAGCTAGCTGCATGTGCTAGTGAAAAGAATACAACAAAATATAGCTAGCTCTCTCTCTCTCTCTCTCGCTTTTCCTAAATTTTTTAAGAAATTAATTTGCTCAAAATTGTTCAACAATCTCTCTTTAACTCAACTACTCACCACATTTTATGCACTGCAGTGCTAGCTAACTGTAGCTTATGCTTTCAGTACTAGATTCATTCTCTGATCATTTAATGGGGTGGACAGCTCTAATAGGTTGGAGGACATCCTCTGGAAGTTGTCAAGATTACTGTGTAAGTCTATGGAAGGGGGTGATAACCATGAGGCTCCTAGGTTTTGTGTAGAAGTCAATGTACCCAGAGGAGGATGGAAACTAGCTGTCCTCCGTCTACACCATGGTGCTACCCTACCAGAGTATGTGAGTGGAGCTGGAGCGGAGCGTGCCCAATTTGCCTGGAGCATGGGGCGAGATTCCCAAAGGCTGAAGTTTCGGCCTTCTCGCCAGCTCCAATTTCGCTCCAGTAGAGCTCACTACACCAGCTCAGAGCACTTGTCCCAGCATGTATTTGTAACCGATGTGAAATGGCTAGCTAGTTAGCGGTGGGGCGTGCTTATAGCGCTTCAATCGGTGACGTTACTAGCTCTGAGACCTTGAAGTAGTTGTTCCCCTTGCTCTGCAAGGGCCACGGCTTTTGTGGAGCGATGGGTAACGATGCTTCGAGGGTGGCTGTTGTCGATGTGTGCAGAGGGTCCCTGGTTCGAGCCCAGGTAGGTGCGAGGAGAGGAACGGGAGCAATACTGTTACACATTTGTGGTCTACTTGTGTGCTGCTAATAGCCCCTTGCTTTAGCTACTGTGATGGAGTTCACTATATATTTTCATAAAGAAATTGATAAAATACACAAAGGTGCTAAATCAAGGTGACTTTCAAAGATGAGGACCAAGAGCAAGAGAGGGAGTGCGGTGATGTAGTATCCACAACTAAAGAATCATTGTGGAATTTGAAAAGACACGTATCCCTAAAGCATGCTACGTGCACACAGTGGTGTAAAGTACTTAATAAAAATACTTTATAGTACTATTTAAGTAGTTTTTTGGGGGTATCTGTACTTTACTTTACTATTTATATCTACATTCCTAAAGAAAATAATGTACTTTCTACTCCATACATTTTCCCTGACACCCAAAAGTACTCGTAACATTTTTAATGCTTAGCAGAACAGGAAAATTGTCTAATTCACACACTTATCATGAGAATATCCCTGGTCATCCCTACTGCCTCTGATCTGGCGGACTCACTAAACACAAATACATTGTTTGTAAATTATGTCGGAGAGTTGAACTGTGCCCCGGGCTATCCATAAATAAAGAAAGAAAGAAAATTGTGTTGTCTGGTTTGCTTAATATAAGATATTTTTACATTATTTATACTTTTACTTTTGATACCTAAGTACATTTAAAACCAAATACTTTTAGGCTTTTACTCAAGTAGTATTTTACTGGGTGACTTTCACTTTTACTGGAGTCATTTTCTTTTAAGGTATCTTTACTTTTACTCAAGTCTGAAAATTGGGTATTTTTACACCACTACATGCACATGCTAAAAGAAAGGAACGAGGTGGGTAGATAACTAAGTGTGTCATTGTAGCAAAGTATTTATAAACTAAAAATCTGATATTTTAAACATTTCTTTCATTTTTGTTACATTATATATACAACAGGCCATAATTAATTTTGGCCCAATAGGCCTGGCATATTCCCATGTTCAAGGAGCTTTCCGTTTTGATTGAGTTATTTTGCCTGAAAACCTTTAGGTCTACCTGGCGAGAGTGACCAATGGGGTGTTTAGCATTCCCAGTGGCTCTGTAAGTGTGGAGAGGATATTCTCTCCTGCCGGCCGGCTCTCCAGGCACCATCACATGAGTCTGAAGCCCTAGACGGGGCCAAACTAATTTTTCTAAGAATTCATTCAAAAAATACAAATGTTTCATTTCATTTGTATTTAATTCTAAGTAAGTCACAGCCTATATGCGCAATTTATAGACTATAATGATTTAACACAGCGAAATGTTGTCTAAATGCTGAGCGCTTTAGGTCCCTACAAGCCTATTGTGTCGCACTCGCAAATGCTTCACAATGTATTTCTTTGTAGGCTATAGCCTTGAAATAATAGAAATAATATAACCTAAATAATTCATTTTCGTTCCTTCTTAGACTCTTAACCTATTTAGACTGTTTATATGCTGTTTAATATGACATGTAGCCAGTGGCGATTTTAGCATGTATAAATAATAATGTGATGCATGCCAGCAAAGCCACTACACAACACAACAAAATGCAACACTAAACAATACATGAATTGCACTATAACGGTGACAAACGGTGCCCACAAACTGTTAGGGCCTACATAAAGCTGTCCCAACAGCAGAGTGCCAACATCTTACCACTGCTATTATAGCTATCAGCGGAGCCTTGTCTGGCAGCGAAACAGTTAATTCAGCCTCATTTACTGTCTTTTTAAAAAACATAGCTGATATGGCTGACTTGCTTAAACAAATGTGGTTTCTACTGACAACTGAGATGTACAAACTATGGCATAAGGGGACGACAATCAGATAAGAGGCAATCCATCATTTTGATTAAGACATTAATGAGTGAGCTAGGACGGACGTAGTCAATATAACTATTTGTTCAGCACTTTTGAAAAGTACAGCGACAGAAGTCAGAACATGGACCATTCTTACAGTATTCTCCCTGTACACCAAGTCAGAACCGTAGGATAAATAAAGGGAGTAGATAAGCATACAATGAAAGCTCTTATAATATTCAACTATTACATTTCTCTAAAACAGGTTATAGGCTTCATGTGCACCACCAAGTCCAAACAGTAGACTAAGTAATGAGGGGGGAAAGGGACCAAATGATTAGGGTGAGGCACATGGGCTACTAACAGCTTACTAAACTACATACACACATATGACTTTCTTGGCTACAGTATATATATATCCCTGGCATATTACATAATTTATGCAACAGCATACAATAAATTTTTGGACTAAACTTGTTGTGCTCACTTGAACAGGAAGGTGATGCGGCGGTCCTTCTTGTGGGCTCTAGAAAGAGGCCCGAGTTCCCGACTTGGAATTCCGAGTTGGATGACTGTTAGAAATTATTTTCCCAGTAGTCTTGAACTCACTGAAGTCTGAGATTTCCCAGTTCCAAGTTTCCTGTTGTTTTGAACGCGGCTGAACACACAGAGCACGATGAGATAAGGAAATCCTGGCTGGCCAAACCCTCCCCTAACCTGGACGACGCTGGGCCAATGGGTCTCCCGGTCACGGCTGGCTGTGACACAGCCTGGGGCTTCAGTCGCGGCTCAGCACTCATTGTTGAATTTGGGATTTTCAACTTGTTGTGTAATGTTTATGTCCTATGAGCACTGATACATTTTATCTATAATTTCTCTTCATATGACAAGGATTGAAAAGGATTTGCCCCGTAGATTGTTGACTTGAATCATGATGACTGCTTGTCTAGTTTGCTAGCTAAGATTTTGAATGTATGATGTTGACAATCAATCCAATCAAAGCTACTGTAGATGAGTTGACGTCATTTTATCTGTGGCCAATGACCTTGAGCCTTCTTGGATGGGCACTTCTAATGTAAGTCTATGGCAGCACCCAATCACCGCGCAACTAGAGAACATAACCAACCTCTACGCTACATATTTTCCACTTGGCTGCCGCGCCACCACAGAAAGCACTGAGCTAGGCTGAAACACCTGCATTTTGGACCTGCCTGTTAGTATGCAGCTTTATTAACTCAATTAGTATGTCTTGTTTTACATTGTTTGCAAACTGATATGTGACACGTATTAATGCCAAATAACATGCAAAACAGGCACCCCCCCCCCACAATTTTTTGTTGTTGTCATTCTCATATCTGAATTTCCCCTTTTCTAATTTATCATCGGGGTCCTATACTGTTATCTATCCACCAGAGATCTTAGTCAGCAGACTGGGTCATTAGTGTGTGTCATTACCGTGTTCGTCATCAGAGTCATTACTGTGTTCGTCAGAGTCACATCCATCCATCCTCTCCTTATCAAACTCATTATGATCATGTTATTTACTGCTCATTTGGAAATGGCAGGATGTGGCCTGAGTTATAAGTTGTTGTGGTGGTGAAGATGATGGCGGTGGTGATGGTGAAGATGATGGCGGTGGTGATGGTGAAGATGATGGCGGTGGTGATGGTGGAGATGATGGCGGTGGTGATGGTGAAGATGATGGCGGTGGTGATGGTGGAGATGATGGCGGTGGTGATGGTGGAGATGATGGCGGTGGTGATGGTGGAGATGATGGCGGTGGTGATGGTGGAGATGATGGCGGTGGTGATGGTGGAGATGATGGTGGTGGTTGTGGTGGTGGAGATGAATGATGGTGGTGGAGATGATGGTGGTGGATGTGATGGTGGAGATGAATGATGGTAGTGGTTGTGGTGGTGGTGGAGATGATGGTGGTGGATGTGATGGTGGAGATGAATGATGGTAGTGGTTGTGGTGGTGGTGGAGATGATGGTGGTGGATGTGATGGTGGAGATGAATGATGGTAGTGGTTGTGGTGGTGGTGGAGATGATGGTGGTGGATGTGATGGTGGAGATGAATGATGGTAGTGGTTGTGGTGGTGGTGGAGATGATGGTGGTGGATGTGATGGTGGAGATGAATGATGGTGGTGGAGATGATGGTGGTGGATGTGATGGTGGAGATGAATGATGGTGGTGGAGATGAATGATGGTGGTGGAGATGAATGATGGTGGTGGAGATGAATGATGATGGTGGAGATGAATGATGATGGTGGTGGTGTAGATGATGGTGGAGATGATGATGATGGAGATGAATGATGGTGGTGGTGGAGATGATGGTGGAGATGAATGATGGTGGTGGTGGAGATGATGGTGGAGATGAATGATGGTGGTGGTGGAGATGATGGTGGTAGAGATGAATGATGGTGGTGGTGATGATAGTGGTGATGATGATGGTGGTAATGATGGTGGTGGTGGTGGAGATGATGGTGGTGATGATGATGATGGTGGTGGTGGAGATGATGATGGTGGTAATGAT
>NC_092094.1:9095136-9227636 GCF_045679555.1 Salvelinus alpinus
ATGATGGTGGTAATGATGATGATGATGGTGATGATGGTGGAGATGATTGTGGTAATGATGCTGATGATGATGATGGTGGTAATGATGATGATGATGGTGGTGGCACTATAAAAAGAGCCAGTTCATTCATGGAAGAAAAGTGATGTGTGAGCACCCCCTGGCAGTGAGGATGAACATTACAGTACTTATGGATTAACAGGCCGTTCGTTACATTACTAGTCATTTGAATTAGTCAAGTCATCTACCTATGTGTTGAGTAAAGGACATTAATTCAGTATGATCTGGTCCAAGTATCTAGAGCTGTGGCATCCAGTGTACAGTAACACCAGATGTGCCCTATAGAAGCATCGGAAGGGTTATGGTGAATGGACAGCGAGCAATCTCCTTAAAAATATAGATATATTTTTTTACACATCTGTTTAAAACTGAGTACACAATTCAATTCAATTGGGGTTAGCTTAGTTTCTCCTCTGTAGTTCTTCTGTGTGGAGCTGTTTCAATTAACAAGGTGCTACACATATCGGTCTATTGTTGATCATGTCTCTGTCCTGTTCTTTCACTACTTTCTCCTTGTATTTCTTTCTTTCATCTTTAACACAGAGAAGGGAATAATTATCTCCAGCCTGTGATTCACTGTGGACCTGAGTATAAGGGACCTAAACAGACCTTTAGTTCACATTTTTGTCATTTAGCAGATGCTCTTAGCCAGAGAAATTAGGGTTAAGTGCCTTGTTCAAGGGCTAGTCAACTCGGGGATTCAAACCAGCGACCTTGTGGTTAATGGCCAAATCTCTTAACCGCTGGGCCACCTGCCGCCCCATTCTGTTTAGCTGCCTCATTCTAGGGTGGTCGACCCGTTTCTAAGGTAACACATCGCACTAGGGGATACCTAAAGGATACCTCCTAAAGCCTACCTCCTAAACTCTACCTCCCACAGGATACCTCCTAAAGGATACCTCCTAAAGCCTACCTCCTAAAGGATACCTCCTAGGATACCTCCTAAAGCCTACCTCCTAGGATACCTCCTAAAGTCTACCTCCTAAAGCCTACCTCCTAGGATAACTCCTAATGCCTACCTCCTAGGATACCTCCTAAAGCCTACCTCCTAAACCTACCTCCTAAAGGATACCTTCTAAAGCCTACCTCCTAAAGCCTACCTCCTAAAGGATACCTCCTAAAGCCTACCTCCTAAAGGATACCTCCTAAAGCCTACCTCCTAAAGCCTACCTCCTAAAGGATACCTCCTAAAGGATACCTCCTAAAGCCTACCTCCTAAAGCCTACCTCCTAAAGGATACCTCCTAAAGCCTACCTCCTAAAGGATACCTCCTAAAGGATACCTCCTAAACCCTAAAGACACGTGCACAAACCAAAAGGTAAAAAACATCAATAAGATTGCAAGTTTAAACTTTTATTAATGATATAACAATACAATGATATTTTGTGCAACAGTTTGGTGGGGCGTGGACCTGTACATTATCAACAACAAACCTGTATAAACTCAACGCCATGGCAACCTGCAAGCAGAACATCACATGACTTGTACTAGCCTGGGTCCCAGTCTGTTTGTACTCTATTGCCAACTCACTCACTGTCATGTCACAGAGCACAAACCGACTGGCACTCAGGCTAGACCTGTATAGTTTGGCCATGGTTGTGTCAAAGTGAAAACCGATAGATGTCATCAAGATATACCTACTGTGTCATTAAATCGATATACACATAGCTTCCACTAGCATACATTTAAATGGTTGTACTGTATAAGACTACATATGTATATAAAGTGCAAAAAGAAATGAAAACACTTACAGTGAACGCTTGGCCCTGAAGTGCTGTTCGGATGAGTGTGCAAAAACCTCCACGTGCCCAAATATAAGTCATCATCGGCACACGGCCAGGTGGCTTGGCAAACAAATGGCTGATTCCTACTACAGGGCCGAGCCGATCCGTACTGAGACGGCCTGGTTACACATCCTCTACTGAACCATGCTAGAAAAGGACAATGTGAAAATAAAATATCCAAGCCAGAACGGTTCGGGTCAGCCCTACAGCATGAATCAGACAACAGGGTGGTCATGTTCATTAGGACACAGAACGCAAAAAAACGTTTCAAAACAGAAAATTAAAATGTCCCTCTCCGTGTTTCAGGGAAAATCAGGCCACAGATGGGCAATATGTATAACAAACTTTATATTGCCCTTCAAGCTCACAGCTAATATGATACAATGTATGAAAGGCTTTTTTCAATCTGTGCAATATACGGAGCTGTAATCAATATGAACAACAAGCTGAGAAGAGAAGAAAATGCATTTTTAAATTCCCTTTTCTTTCTTTTTACAAAAAATAATATACACTTTGTATCACTGCTACTTGTTCCTTCACCGAGCTTAGCACCACTGGGTCTCAAGTCGGGTTCAGTAATTCCAGTAACTCGCAAAATTCCCAGGTTTTCCAGGAATTCTGGTTGGAGTATGTTGGATTTCATGCATATTCTGGAAATCTTCCAACCAGGAATTCTGGGAATACAGGGAATCCTTTTTTAATTTTTTTTTTAAAAGGTTACCAGAATTTTGCCGACCCCGATCTCAAGGTTTCAAGCATCGAAATATGAAATTACCTGAACAAATATATAACTGAGCCTTAGTTATAAAGGAATAATAAGGCATATCTGTATGTTATTTAAAATATAACAAAATATAAGCACTGTTAGTTACACTAGATTAGATGCTTTTTAATATATAGTTCATAGTTGTCGTTTTGTCTTAAAATGTGTGTAGTCCTGTCTATAATGGTTATAAAAGCAAGTGTATTCCACATCACAGTTAAGTGTCTCATTGATTTGACAGGTAAGCAAAAAGAAAGATAGTAAATAGCCTGGTTCCAGATCTGTTTTGTGCCTTCTTATGGTCCAATGACCATAGGAGCTGGATATACAGCAACAACAAAAAAACTGATCTGGCACCAGGCTAGAGAGATAGTGGCTTTGCCAGATTGGTCGGTCAGTTCACCTCTGACCTCTCCACGCCAAACACATGTCTGGAGGTCATAGGTCATCTAGGGCTGCTGGGACCCCTGAGGAGAGAAGGAGAGAGAGGTTAAAGGTTAAACGGTGAAGACCTTACAACGGTTGTCACTGTTTGTCAGCAGTTGGATTTTTTTGCCACAGGTGTCTCACCAACTACTCCTAGATGAGTTTGTACATGGCATCACATTGAGCTACAGAAAAACAAGAAGTGTGTAGTATTTCAAAATACTAATCTCATCAAGTATTGTATCCAGAGAGGATTTGGGCATTAACAAATAAGGATGGATCAAAATGTACTGTATATATATATCGCTATAACAGTGTCATGCATAAGAGTCCTTCCTCACTGAGTTGGTTCTCTTGCGTTTCCAACAGTCAGGGTTGAGTCTCTTCTGCTCGTCGGCAAGAGCCTTGGCCTCCACGGTGTACATCCTCCTCTCCTCGTTCTTCATCTTCTTCCACTTCTCACCCAGGATCACGCTGATGGCTCTGTATAGGAATACAAGGACATACTTCTCAGCAATGTCATTTATACCATCATTCATTCATAATTCATGTGTGTGGAACTATCAATACTGAAAACTGACAGTTTGTGTATTCTCTAAGAGACAACACACTCTTAAGGTCTAACATGTAAGAACAATCGTGAGGCAGACAAGCCTTTAGTTACCGGTGATGTAATCCTGCCTGTGACTCTCGTGGTCTACTCAAGAGACATTCCTAACATAGAACTCCTTCCATTTTCTAAACAGCGTATCAGAACAGTACAGACAGTATTACTGACACACACACACCCTGATGCTTCCCTGATCCTAGTTCCAGTCCCATAATAGTGCCTGACGTCATATGGGAAGGTTTTATGGAGGGGGCCACAATAATAGAGTCATTTAATGGCAGGAGACATTCTAAACCTATCTAGAATTTGCTCTGGGCAGAAAGTCATTTTCTGCACACAAGCACACACGTTTGGTCCTCCTACTCACCTGTTATCCTTCCCAGGGTACATCTGTGTGTACTCCATCCTGTACTTCTTAGCGAAGAGCATGAAGGCGTTCATTGGCCGTTTGCATTTGGTGGGTGTGGCCCCGCCGGGGGCCGTCCCTGAGGTATTGCTCCTGTTTGATTTGCTGGCAGAGGAGGATTGGGGGGAGACGGAGAGTTTCTCTGGGTCGGGGGAGACAGCGCCACTACTGGACTGGGAGGTCCTACGCTGTCTGGCCATGCTGCTCAGAACATACACAGCTGACGAGTCCAGAGGAGTGAAATCATAACTGGGGAGAGAGAGAAAGAGGAGAGAGGAGAGAGACACAGAGAGAGAGAGAGGAAGAGGAGAGAGGAGAGAGAGAGGAAGAGGAGAGAGGAGAGACACAGAGAGAGAGAGAGAGAGACAGAGACAGAGACAGAGAGAGAGAGAAAGAGGAGAGAGGAGAGAGACACACAGAGAGAGAGAGAGAGAGAGAGACAGAGACAGAGACAGAGAGAGAGAGAAAGAGGAGAGAGGAGAGAGACACACAGAGAGAGAGAGAGAGAGAGAGAAAGAGGAGAGAGGAGAGAGACACACAGAGAGAGAGAGAGAGAGAGAGAGAGAGAGAGAGAGAGAGAGAGAGAGAGAGAGAGAGAGAGAGAGAGAGAGACCCCACAGAGCCCCAGGACAGCAACACAATTAGAACCGACCAAATCATGAGAAAACAAAGAGATAATTACTTGACACATTGGAAAGAATTAACAACAAAAAAAGCAAACTAGAATGCTATTTGGCCCCAAACAGAGAGTACACAGTGGCAGAATACTTGGCCACTGTGACTGACCCGAACATAAGGAAAGCTTTGACTATGTACAGACTCAGTGAGCATAGCCTTGCTATTGAGAAAGGCCGCCGTAGGCAGACCTGGCTCTCAAGAGAAGACAGGCTATGTGCACACTGCCCACAAAATGAGGTGGAAACTGAGCTGCACTTCCTAACCTCCTGCCAAATGTGTGACCATATTAGAGACACATATTTCCCCCAGATTACACAGATCTTGATAAACTCCCATATATACTGGTTGAAATACCACAGGGTGCCATCACAGCAGCAAGATTTGTGATCTGTTGCCACAAACACCATTGTAAATACAACCCATATTTATGTTTATTTATTTTCCCTTTTGTACTTTAACTATTTGCACATCATTACAACACTGTATATAGACATATTATGGAACTTTTGTGAGTGTAATTTTGACTGTTCATTTTTATTGTTTATTTAACTTTTATTGTTTATTATCTACTTCACTTGCTTTGGCAATGTTAATGTATGTTTATCATGCCAATAAAGCCCTTAAATTGAATTGACAGAGAGAGAGAGAGAGAGAGAGAGGAGATGAATACATTTAAAATCATTACACCATTCATCTTATCTACAGAGTCAGACTGTAGCTTGACATTTTCTGAATATACTAAAAGCACTTGGGAACATATAGCAGATGTTCAACAGTGATATATTATTATGTACCTCCTGAAGGTGTCCAAGACATCAGAGTCATCACAGTTGATGGTGTCCCTGTGTCCCGGGGGAAGACACAGGTCCCCAACCTGAATCTCATAGCAGGGGATACCATGCTGCACCACCGTCAGGCTAGGGTAGAATGAGGACCAACCTGGGACAGGAAGAGATATGAAGATGTTAACTAGCAGGAAATACCATGCTGCACCACCGTCAGGCTGGGGTAGAACGAGGACCAACCTGGGACAGGAAGAGATATGATGTTAACTAGCAGGGAATACTTCTTCCTAGGATCCCCTACTAGTTAACATCTTCATATCTCTTCCTGTCCCAGCCTGACAGTGGTGCAGCATGGGACAAGAAGAAGTATGAAGATGTTAACATACATAGAAATACATAGACCAAGATGTGAACCTGTCCAAGATGTGAACCTGTCCAAGATGTGAACCTGTCCAAGACGTGAACCTGTCCAAGATGTGAACCTGACCAAGATGTGAACCTGTCCAAGATGTGAACCTGTCCAAGATGTGAACCTGTCCAAGATGTGAACCTGTCCAAGATGTGAACCTGTCCAAGACGTGAACCTGTCCAAGATGTGAACCTGTCCAAGATGTGAACCTGTCCAAGACGTGAACCTGTCCAAGATGTGAACCTGTCCAAGATGTGAACCTGACCAAGATGTGAACCTGTCCAAGATGTGAACCTGTCCAAGATGTGAACCTGTCCAAGATGTGAACCTGTCCAAGATGTGAACCTGTCCAAGATGTGAACCTGTCCAAGATGTGAACCTGACCAAGATGTGAACCTGTCCAAGATGTGAACCTGTCCAAGATGTGAACCTGTCCAAGATGTGAACCTGTCCAAGACGTGAACCTGTCCAAGATGTGAACCTGTCCAAGATGTGAACCTGTCCAAGACGTGAATCTGGGCTGTTCTATAAGGCATGTCATGTCATTTCAAAGATTATTCTACCAATAGGCCTATCCGCTTCCATGAAAAATCAGGCAAGAACTGAACATTTCCTTAATCAATCTCTTATGACAGAACTTTTGGACTTCAGACCAATAGTGCCTGCATGCAGTTCCAGTACACCACGTTCCCTTAAAAAACATTCAGTTATTTTGTTGACACTGGAAAGACATTTTGTTTTTGTTTACCTTTGTTTTTCACAAAGAAGGGGTGATCAAATCTGCACTCTGCCGTTAACAGGCCTTCTTCTGGCGAGCCGGGGTCAAAGGTGAGTTTGAGGACGGCCTGGCCGTAGGACACATTGTCCTCGTGGGCCACTAACTTCAGACCTTCAGAACCATAGCTCTGTAAACCAATCAACAACCAGAGAGAGAGTTGTCACAGAGGAAGCTCAGTCAATCATATCAGATCTGACGATTAGCAGGGTGTGTTCATAATGCATCAAACAGAGAGGGAAAAACAGTGAGGGACTAGCTGGATGTTTATCTACCTTGAGGGAGGTGAACGGCGTCATTCTCTCATCATCTGACTCGTCATCAGAGTCCCCGAGGTCTTCAGCCTCCTGCCACTCCTTGTTAAGGCCTCTGTGGAACCGAAGGCGGGTGCCTGGATAGGAAGATAAGACTCAGTAAAACATTCAGTTACAACTGGCAGAGTGAGAGAGAGAGAGCGAGACAGAGAGACAGAGAGAGAGAAAGAGAGAGAGACAGAGAGACAGAGAGAGAGAGAAAGAGAGACAGAGAAAGAGAGACAGAGAGAGAGCGAGACAGAGAGACAGAGAAAGAGCGAGACAGAGAGACAGAGAAAGAGAGACACAGAGAGACAGAGAAAGAGAGCAAGACCGAGAGAGACATAGAGAGACAGAGCGACCGAGCGAGAAAGAGACAGAGACTTTATTCTTTAGGAACGTTGTGAGTGTGATGTTTACTGTTAATTTTTATTGTTTATTTAACTTTTGTTTATTATCTACTTCACTTTCTCACTACGCTAGCCCTTTCAGTGAATCGGCTAGCAAACATGTAAACATGTGAACCTCCGAACAGCGGGGGGGTGGGGGGGGGGGGGGGGGTGGGTAGTTTTATGACTTCACAACCAGGTCATAAATTTCTTGCAAAGACTCTTGTCTCCCTGACCATGCAGTACGGAAAAGAGAGGGTCACAGTAGAACAAAGGAACACTCCCACCAAATACTCCTACCTCTCCAAATTGGAGGATTAAACATTGTTCCAAATTTAGAGAACGTGGAAACGGTCAGTGGAGAAGCCAGCTACGACCCGGTCTGTTTTGTTTCATGTTTGTGACCTCATGAAAGACAATACAGTCACATTACACTTACTCTGTTTATACAGGTTCCTCAGTTATGAGGCTTGCATCTGAATGTTGGATAAAATGTTTGACGAAGTTTAAGAATACTTTTGAAAAGATAATGTGATTTAGTCTTCTAAAATTAAAAGTGTTTTGTTTTATGGTAACGTGTGCCCAGTCAGTGGCCCCACCCAAGTGAATAGACATTAGAAATTAAAAGTATCAACCTCATTTCATTGTGGCATAGTTTTCAAAAAATCTATCAGAAATATTTTACAAATCCTTTTCCACTCTAGAATAAAAGCCCCCGTGACGAAAAGTTAGCTCAGTTCAAAATACCGTGAGGGCTTGTCCTCACGTTTAAAAAGGGCTAATTCTAATTTCAACTCTGCAGGCCAGAAAACATGAGAACTTGCGCCACACGTGAAATGGTATGAACTCTGAACTACTGATCACTCTTGAAGAAGTGAGTCGTAGATTACAGCCTAACAGACTGCGGCTGGAAAGGTAGCAAATCTAGTAAGAACATTGGCCGACGCAGAAAACCACATCTCACTCCACAACGACCCGGAAGAATCTACAAAGGACAATGGCGACCTCAACTGGGCAAACCAGAGCCTCACACCACAAGCTCAACTATTGAAGCCAGCTTCACGTAAATACAATGCATTACCTTTCTCAGAACGAGCGATCGTTAGTGGCATAATTATTTATGTGAGAATAGCTTCCCATGTCCGACAGAGTTTACATTGCCAACTTGCTGTGGCAATGTAAACATGTTTCCTATGCCAATAAAGCCCCTTGAATTGAATTGAGAGCGAGAGCGGGGAGCGAGGGGGGGAGACAAAAAGACAGAGAGAGACAGCTGCACCTACAGGAAGTGAGAGATACAGACTCAGACAGAGACTTTTGATGCTCTTCATTGAGCCATCCTCACAGAGAAGAAGTACAAACGGACTGCTACTATACTGACCTGATAAGGTTAGCAACTAACACTAAAGAAACAGGTTAATTTAGACAACAGAGTAAACACAGGCTTAACAGGTTCTGTGTCCGTTTTCTGTTGCCTGATCCAGTCCTGACTACACAGGCACTTGTTATCAATGTTATCTAGGTTTTTTTCCACAAGTAAAAGGTAAAAGTACTCAAGGCCATAATTATAGGAAAAAGCTCATCATTTCTGTGTGTACATGAGTGTGTGCCTGTGTGTCCATACCTTTCAGGAAGCAGTGCCAGGCTGTAGAAGGCCAGGAGTGTGACCAGCCCATGTCCTCATCATCAGAGAAGGAGGCCATAGAGAAAATACCAGACTCTGACTCACTGCTGGCCTGAATGGGTAACGTTCAAACAGAGAGAAACATATTACAAAACAGTTGAATTGTACATGTTATCAACAGCCGTGTTGTTGCAATGTTATAAAGCAGTTGAATTGTACTTTTTGAGTTTAACAACCCCATGCAGAGTTAGGCTACATTTCATTTAGATTCAGTCAGTTCATGAAGTCAACTGAAAAATCCTCAATGAAGATCAAGTACATTGAGGAAAAAAATGGAACTGGGAGGTCAGTTTGCTTCCTGAACTAACTAGCCTTGTGAAACCAGATTGACCGCTGTGCTGAACTGAAATGGAATTCACCACAACCCTGATGCCCATCCATAACCTCATAGTAGCCGATCACTAGGTCTACAGGAGGGGAGGGTGATAGGGTCCACAGTAAACCCAATGACCTACAGGAAGTGAAAGGTTAAAAGGTCATACCCTGACACGTCTGCTGCGTTCCCTGAGGTGACCTCTAGAGGGGCTGGGTGCACTGCTGGCCAGGGGGGGACGGGCGTAGGAATGTAAACTACGATTGGTGGAAAAGATGTGCAGAGGAGATGACCTGAGGAGAGGAATACAGAGAAATACATATCAATCATTTCTTCATAATTTGGTTTTGTATTTTAATGTGTGTGTGTGTGTGTGTGTGTGTGTGTGTGTGTGTGTGTGTGTGTGTGTGTGTGTGTGTGTGTGTGTGTGTGTGTGTGTGTGTGTGTGTGTGTGTGTGTGTGTGTGTGTGTGTGTGTGTGTGTGTGTGTGTGTGTGTGTGTGTGTGTGTGTGTGTGTGTGTGTGTCATGAGCACGTCCATGTGTGTGCGACGTCAACACCGATACACAACAGACCTCTCGATGGGAGCAGCTTCCTGCAGCAGGGGGCTCTGAGGGCTGGTAGCGATGATAGCCAGCTCAGTCAGCCAGTTGGTATGAGGGGAACCAGCTATACACTCCTGACGGGACACACCAGCCCCCACATGGAACAGGACTGGAGAGGACGGGCTCTCGTCCAACTCCTGCAGCTCTGGCAGGTCATCTGGTGGGTAGGGAGAGACAACTGTTGATCAGTTCTACAGTACGGAGAACAACAATACATGTATTTCATATCTCTGTGACAGTGTACATTTTTCAATGGTAACTAACACTTTATTATGTAATAAGCTGGTAGGCTATATATATATATATATATATAGACCGCTGGCCGGTGTGGCACAGCGGTCTACATCTCAGTGCCTGAGGTGTCACTACAGACACCTTGGTTTGATTCCAGGCTGTATCACCAACGGCCGTGATTGGGAGTCCCATAGGGCGGAGCACAATTGGCCCAGCGTTGTCCAGGTTTGGCCGGTGTAGGCCATCATTGTAAATAAGAATTTGTTCTTAACTGACTTGCCTAGTTAAATAAAGGTTACATTTGAGAGAAAAAATATGTATATATATTTTTTTTTTCAAGGCATATTACATGGCTACTATATAAGAACAGATATTTACCATACTCCATGGGAGTGGGGGGACAGTCACGTGAGGAGGGCAGAGCCTTCAGATGATCAAATGAGTCCTCCATTCTATTAGCATCCATCTGTGGTTCCTCTACTCGTTCAGTCTAAACTCACCACAACATATTACACCATGTCTAGCTGGCCTGTAAACACTGGAGACACAATGATAAATTACAATATCACAATCTGACCAAAACAGGCATGCATGTAAAATATACAAAATGGAGAAAACGTATGCTTATATTACTTGTCTTTTTAATTAGGAGCCTATTTAAAACGCTAGACTTACATAGTGTATATTTGCATTGAATATTTATAGGAGATGAATCAAAGAAAATGCATTGGTTAAATGTTTATATATTTCTACTGCAACATTATGGTCATACATTTTTTTTTAATCTAATTTGCAGGTAAGATAATTTCATTAGGGATGATTTCAATAATAAAGTCCATTGTCTGTGTGGACTACATAGAGAACTGTCATGTGACCCATATGCATGCAGCAATGGCATGCAGTCCTGGCTCGTTTATAAACTTTGGTAACTTCGCGCATGCGCAACAGAGCTCATTCATTCATAACTGCGTAACAATTGTCAATAACACTGTTACGTTCGTACAAACATTACACAACATATCATTCGAAGAAAAAAAAAACAGTCGCAATTAATAGTTTAAATAGATTTGTGATGGAATTGAAACGTTAACGATTACAACGTCATTTGAATTATGTACTAACTGCTAGCGTTACATTTGTATCACATAGAAGGTGTGGAAGACAATAACAAAGACGCTTTCTGCTACATCGTCACCTTAGCTAGAAATGGCCAAATGGTACGTAGCCAATTTGTAACGTTATTGTTTAGACCTAAATTGTATCCTATTTGTAACGTTGAGACTAGATCTAGCATGCGAATGAATGGCCCGATCACAAATATTGCGCAATATATTTATTGACATTTTGATTCCTGGAAAACGAGCTAGATGACACTTTGAAATGTGAAAACAGATCGTTGTCCAATGACTTTCATTCTAAACGGTGTCTCTCTTGCTGTTTTGAGCATTGTCAAGAGGGGCTTTGCCTGCCTGACAGCTAACGTTAGCTAGAAAGGAACAAACTCACTTGTAAACAAAAGAATGTCAACAAGTTCAGACACGACAACGCTCGCGCCCCAGTGTTCGAAATTGTCAAATGAATGAAGCGAAAACGATACAAGATGTAAGTTGGAAGTTTTTTTTTTTTACCAAAACCTTTTTTTTCTCATCCACATTAGTCTCTCTACTTTGGAAGTGGGCTCTTTTTGTTTGTTTGTTTTTGTCACTATCTTGACGAATAGCTAACAAGCTGCTAGCCTAGCATGCTAATGTTACAACCAAAACAACAAACGTCACAATGAAAAAAATGTGTGTAGAATAAGTTGTCATTCGACATCGAACGGTTGAGTGAAAACCGTTAAATTAAACAAAACGACACGCACCGAATAAATTACATTACACTGCTTATTTTTCTAGATGAGTTAGTCTTTTGTTTCTAAGAAATCTATTAACTCACCAAACATGTCGCCATCAAGTAACTCTCTGGCAATTACTGAAGGGGTGGGAACGAATACTTCCAAACACGGTCATCTATTGGAAGATAATAACGTCGGTAAAGCGAATCTCTAATCGTGATTGGTGAGTTCTTGAGGGTACTGTAAATGGGCATGGTTTGGTTTGTTGATCAAACGCCCATTGGCTGAATGTGCACGTCCATTATTTCACAGGAACAGCTCATTGGTCATAACAAGTAGAAGACGAGATATTCCTTTGTTATTGAAACTCACATGAATCCCTTATATTATACTTGTCGAATAACAATGTAATGTCAACGTTGTCTGAGTTCATTTGACAAAGCCTTGTCCATGTTATAGTGGAGAGATCCAAATAATAAATATTGACATTATTACATGGTCAGGTACAGCTAATTACAGTTACATAATGTGACATACTGTACAACTGTGACTGAGGTTGTGGTACAATTGTGTAATTACAATCTAGAACATTTTTACATTATGTAACAATTCATCACAATCAACCGCAGTACACACTGTACCTACCTAGGCTCACCATCGCAGGTGCAACACTCTGATGCAACATATAGATGCATAATAATAGAGATTTTCATTATCAATATTTTCACCTTGAGTGAAGTTAGTGTCTAAGGAAAATAAGCATAGCAGCTTCTTAATACAAAACTGTTCTTTATTGTAATGAAAAGTGAGATATAACCAACAACAGCCAATAATACCGGATTTCCTCCTCAGATATATCCACAGTTCCAGTCTGTTGTGAACCTTATTCACAAAACCACAACTGCCAAAAAAAACTAATTGTATAATACCTCCTGTATAAGCCATTTTGTTCACAGACTAAGGGAACCAAAAACACAATGGAAAGTAAACAATGGAAAATTCAACCACTGGAGGTGCTATTGAGAAAGAGAGGGGGGAGAGGTTGGTATTGAGAGAGAGAGAGAGATATGTAAATACAACCCATATTTATGCTTATTTATTTTAACTTGTGTGCTTTAACCATTTGTACATTGTTACAACACTGTATATATATAATATGACATTTGTAATGTCTTTCTTGTTTTGAAACTTCTGTATGTGTAATGTTTACTGTTAATTTGTATTGTTTATTTCACTTTTGTGTATTATCTACCTCACTTGCTTTGGCAATGTTAACACATGTTTCCCATGCCAATAAAGCCCCTTGAATTGAATTGAATTGAATTGAGAGAGAGAGAGAGAGAGAGGGGAAGAGGTTGGTATTGAGAGAGGGGGGGGGGGAGGTTGGTATTGAGAGAGAGAGAGGGGGGGAGAGGTTGGTATTGAGAGAGAGAGAGAGAGAGGGGGAGAGGTTGGTATTGAGAAAGAGAGAGAGAGGTTGCTATTGAGGGAGAGAGAGAGAGAGGTTACTATTGAGAGAGAGAGAGGGGGGAGAGGTTGGTATTGAGAGAGAGAGGGGGGAGAGGTTGGTATTGAGAGAGAGAGAAAGAGAGAGAGGGGGGAGAGGTTGGTATTGAGAGAGAGAGAGAGAGGTTGCTATTGAGAGAGAGAGAGTGGGGGGGAGATTGGTATTGAGAGAGAGAGAGAGAGAGGGGGAGAGGTTGGTATTGAGAGAGAGAGAGAGAGGGGGGGGAGAGGTTGGTATTGAGAGAGAGAGAGAGGGGGAGAGGTTGGTATTGAGAGAGAGAGAGAGAGAGAGGCAGGAGAGGTTGGTATAGAGATAGAGCGAGAAAGAGAGGTTGCTATTGAGGGAGAGAGGGGGGGGAGAGGTTGGTATTGAGAGAGAGAGAAAGAGAGAGAGGGGGGAGGAGAGGTTGGTATTGAGAGAGAGAGAAAGAGAGAGGGGGGAGGTTGGTATTGAGAGAGAGAGAAAGAGAGAGGGGGGAGGTTGGTATTGAGAGAGAGAGGGGGGGAGAGGTTGGTATTGAGAGAGAGAAAGAGAGAGGGGAGAGGTTGGTATTGAGAGAGAGAGAGAGAGAGAGGTTGCTATTGAGAGAGAGAGGGAGAGAGAGAAGTTGCTATTGAGAGAGAAAAAGAGAGGTTGGTATTGAGAGAGAGATAGAAGGGTTGCTATTGAGAGAGAGGGGGAGTGAAGTTGCTATTGAGAGAGAGATAGAAGGGTTGCTATTGAGAGAGCAGGGGTCCATTGTGAACTACTTTTTAAAGGTACAGGTTGTTTGTAATTTATCATGTAGAGGTAGACACCAATACATATAATAATGCCTGTGTCCTGAATGGCACCCGATTCCCTATATAGTGCACTACCTTTGATCAGGGCCCATAGTAGGAAATAGGATGACATTTGGGACACACATTATCAATATCCTTTGACGTCATTGCTAAAACTTCATATTATTATGTTTCACTGGCACATGAGAACAGTTGAATTTAATACTTAAAAATGTACATTTAAGATGAGAAACACATGGAAATAGACTACATGGCAAAAAGTATGTGGACACCTGCTTGTCGAACATCTCATTCCAAAATCATGGGCATTAATATGGACTTGGTCCCCCCTTTGTTGCTATAACAGCCTCCACTCTTCTGGGAAGGCTTTCCACTAGATGTTGGAACATTGCTATGGGGACTATGCTGTGGGGACTAGCTTCCATTCAGTCACAAGAGCATTAATGAGGTCGGGCACTGATATTGGGCGATTAGGCCTGGCTCGCAGTTGGCGTTCCAATTAATCCCAAAGGTGTTCGATGGAGTTGAGGTCAGTGCTCTGTGCAGAGCAGTCAAGTTCTTCCACACCGATCTTGACAAACCATTTCTGTGCGGACCTCGCTTTGTGCACGGGGGTATTGTCATGCTGAAACAGGAAAGGGCCTTCCCCAAACTGTTGCCACAAAGTTGGAAGTACTAAATCGTCTAGAATGTTATTGTATGCTGTAACGTTAAGATTTCCCTTCACTGGAACTAAGGTGCCTAGGTCAAACCATGAAAAACAGCCCCAGACCATTATTCCTCCTCCTCCTAACTTTAACGGTGGCACTATGCATTGGGGCAGGTAGCGCTCTCCTGGCATCCGCCAAACCCAGATTAGTCTGTCAGACTGCCAGACGGTGAAGCATGATTCATCACTCCAGAGAACGAGTTTCCACTGCTCCAGAATCCAATGGCTGTGAGCTTTACACCACTCCAGCATTGCGCATTGTGACGAATAGTTATTGTGGTTCCGTTGCTTCCAGAGGCAATTTGGAACATGGTAGTGAGTGTTGCAACCGAGGACAGACGATTTTTACATGCTACGAGCTTCAGCACTCGGCGGTCCCGTTCTGTGAGCTTGTGTGGCCTACCACTTCGCGGCTGAGCCCTTGTTGCTCCTAGACGTTTCCACTTCACAATAACAGCACTTATAGTTGACCAGGGCAGCTCTAGCAGGGCAGAAATATGACAAAATGACTTGTTGGATAGGGGGCATCCTATGACGGTGCCACGTTGAAAGTCACTGAGGTCTTCAGTACGGGTCATTCTACTGCCAATGTTCGTTTATGGAGATTGCATGGCTGTGTCCTTGATGTTATACACCTGTCAGCAACGGGTGTGGCTGAAATAGCCGAATCCACTAATCTGAAGGGTTGTCCACATACTTTTGTGCAAACTATGTAGTGTAAACTAGCTCAAGAAGACAATAATGTGGTCAAATACAATTATTACAGTGGTTAGTGTCTAATGCTGCAGTACTGAGGAATCAAGAACGTGAAGAAAGACAATAAAGTGGTCAAATACCATTATTATAGTGGTTAATGTCTAATGCTATAGTACTGAGGAATCAAGAGCTTGAAGGTGTAATACTTGGTCAGCCAACTGTATTCAAAACTATCAGCCATCTTTTTTAATAACTTCTTAAAACCTCTACAGGATTGGTGGGTCCCCCGCGGGACGGTTGAGCTAATGTAGGCTAATGCGATTAGCATGAGGTTGTAAGTGTAACAAGAACATTTCCCAGGACATAGACATATCTGATATATGCAGAAAGCTTAAATGCTTGTTAATCTAACTGCACTGTCCAATGTACAGTAGCTATTACAGTGAAAGAATACTATGCTATTGTTTGATGAGAGTGCACAGTTATGAACTTGAAAAGTTATAAACCAATTAGGCACATTTGGGCAGTCTTGATACAACATTTTGAACAGAAATACAATGGTTCATTGGATCAGTCTAAAACGTTGCACATACACTGCTGCCATCTAGTGGCCAAAATCTAAATTGCACCTGGGTTGGAATAATACATTATGGCCTTTCTCTTGCATTTCAAAGATAATGGTACAAAAAAAAATACCAAAAAAAGCAGGGTTTTTTCTTTGTATTATCTTTTACCACATTTCCAAATGGTATCAAGAATATGCATATCCTTGCTTCAGGTCCTGAGCTACAGGCAGTTAGATTTGGGTGTCATTTTACGGTGATAAAAAAAAATAAAAAATTGGTCAAATCCACACAGCAGAGAATGTATTACAGTACACAAAAGACATGTTCAGGGACTTTAAATCACATGTTTTAGAAGACAAAAAAAATACATCTGATATAGAAAATAAAAAGTCACAAACTATAATAAAGTCTGTTGTAAAATAAAAGTAAAATGTTTGAAGATATCTACTCATTCCAGGTTCTTTATTTTTTACTATTTTCTATGTAGAAAATGTTTATGTAGAAAATAGTCAAAAAGAAAGAAAAACCCTGGAATGAGTCGGTGTGTTCAACCTTTTGACTGGTCCTGTATGTCAGTAATAAGATTCTTAACTCTGTAAACACCACGTCGGCCATACCAGAGTGCAACGATAGAAAATCACATTGTTCAATTCGTCCCTTGAATTTTATGGCACTATTTGTTGGTACAACTGTTTAACATTGTTGTTGAAGCCAGAAAGGACATAGTTCCCCTGGGTATCCCCTAGCCTACAATGTACAGTATGAACCAACATCTTTACTGAAAATTATGTCAACATGAAAATATCAAATTATGAACACTTTAATGTGCAAGGTATGGATGATCGCGATTTGTTTACACACTCATAATCTAGTAAGGATGTAATGACCTTTGGCACAAGATTTTTGAAGAAACATGACATTATCAGAGAATCTGAAAAGGCCAATTTATATTTTACATAACATAATAGTGATCAATAATATACAAACAAGTGACTTAAAATGTCTTTGATAAATATAATAAAATGTACATTTGTAAAAATAAAAATAAATCCTAAAAGGAAAGTTGTGAGGACAGAACTTATGAACATTTACGTTTTGGAATAACACAGATATTTTTGCTTCAATAAAAATATTACTCCCATGTAAACGATCCTTCAAAAACCATTGTATGTTATCTGGAATTGATCCTGTATGTTTCTTACTACCTATCTAACGTACTGTGCTTCCTGTTTCTGAAAGAAAACAATACTTTACAAAAGGTAGATATGGAAAAGTTACACATGAAGTGACAATACTTTTTCCACTTCCCACCAACCAATTTATCACATCGTCATCGTGCATCTCACTGTCTTTTTACCCTTCTGCTTTTCATGGGTTAATCTCCTCAATGTCAGTGGTGCTACATTCAAACAGAGTAACCAGCTGCTCTTCGTAATTTGCAATGTTTCTCTTCATGATGTCCATGCAGGGGCCCAGCAACCTCTCAAACGCCTGCACGTCCATAACTGGTAAACACAAGAGAGGTGTCAAGACACAGGATGGGAAGCCATAACTGGTAAACACAAGAGGAGAGGTGTCAATACACAGGATGGGAAGCCATAACTGGTAAACACAAGAGGAGAGGTGTCAATACACAGGATGGGAAGCCATAACTGGTAAACACAAGAGGAGAGGTGTCAATACACAGGATGGGAAGCCATAACTGGTAAACACAAGAGGAGAGGTGTCAATACACAGGATGGGAAGCCATAACTGGTAAACACAAGAGAGGTGTCAAGACACAGGATGGGAAGCCATAACTGGTAGACACAAGAGAGGTGTCAAGACACAGGATGGGAAGCCATAACTGGTAAACACAAGAGGAGAGGTGTCAATACACAGGATGGGAAGCCATAACTGGTAAACACAAGAGGAGAGGTGTCAATACACAGGATGGGAAGCCATAACTGGTAAACACAAGAGGAGAGGTGTCAATACACAGGATGGGAAGCCATAACTGGTAAACACAAGAGAGGTGTCAATACACAGGATGGGAAGCCATAACTGGTAGAAACAAGAGAGGTGTCAATACACAGGATGGGAAGCCATAACTGGTAGACACAAGAGAGGTGTCAATACACAGGATGGGAAGCAGTGTGATTGTAAGTAGAGCTGTCCTCACATCACATCCTAAAAAGGATCCACATGAACAAAACTCCACTATATGATCATGCTATAATACCCCTCTATTCCACGCTGTAATGTAAAGTGTTACCATGTCACAACAAGTGAATGGCAGAGAAGGCTTTTGTTGGCTTTCACATAAATACAGAAGTGCTTCTCTCAAAAGCTGGTGCTTTCACTAAGACATACAGTTCTGTCATGGACTGAAACAGGAAGTCAAACAGAACATACGGTGTAGTAAAGGCAGTACCTAAACACTTGACACTTCCCACAGCGTAGGCTGAAGCAGCTCTGGGTTTGTTGGTGACGAGGGCCAGTTCTCCAAAGTACTGCCCCCTGGAGCATGTAGCTATATCCACATCCTCTTGGTCCTTTTTCGTCTAGAGAGAGAAGACATAAGAAAGCAACATAAACGACATTAAATCCCACAAATCTGTCCAAAGTAAACATGTATTTTGATGGTGCATACACAAACTACTTTTATTTTAAAAATCATCACAGAACAATGCAAACTTACCCTGGTTCTCTTCATGGCGATTCTAACTTGCCCAGATTCAACTATATAAAAACAATCTGCTAGATCACCCTGTAACAGAAGATACAGGATTGTGTTCAAATGGAGAATAACAAATACATAACAAAGAATGACTGAAAGAAGTCTGTTCTAGTTAGGGATCGGGAACATAACATACATGATGCATACAAACGGTGGGATCATTTAGAACGTAAGACTGAGATGTATAAATACCTGAGAGATGATCTGTTCTCCATCGCAGAAGGCTCTAGAAGACAACACATCCACCACCTTCATTCTCTCTGAGAGCTGTGGGGGAAAAAAGTGGGTTTGAGATTGGTTTCAAATGGATCAGTTGGTTTTACTTTAAAATACACTTTAGATTCTATTGGTAAAGAGAAAGAAAGTAGCAAAGTCTGAGACCTGCCGTCTTGCCAACTCATATGGTCATTGTCATGCTAAACAACCATAGGAGTTGGCTAAACAGCACAAACAGGTCTGGGACCAGGCTATACATAACAAACAGGAAGAGATATCTATACTGTACCTCTAATGATGTTAACAGTGGAAGTGATTCAATCAACTCCTCGTACAGTCTCCTCTTCATCGCGTTGTTCTTCACTATGATCCTCCTGAATGTCAGACGATCCTGCAGACGACAGAGTACATCAATAATTTCTAATGGTAGTATGAAAACAGTAGATCAGTCATTTCTAATGGTAGTATGAAAACAGAGTACATCAATCATTTCTAATGGTAGGATGAAAACAGTAGATCAGTCATTTCTAATGGTAGGATGAAAACAGAGTAGATCAATAATTTCTAATGGTAGGATGAAAACAGTAGATCAGTCATTTCTAATGGTAGGATGAAAACAGTAGATTGATGCATTTCTAATGGTAGGATGAAAACAGGGTAGATCAGTCATTTCTAATGGTAGGATGAAAACAGAGTAGATCAATAATTTCTAATGGTAGGATGAAAACAGTAGATCAATAATTTCTAATGGTAGGATGAAAACAGTAGATCAGTCATTTCTAATGGTAGGATGAAAACAGTAGATCAGTCATTTCTAATGGTAGGATGAAAACAGTAGATCAATAATTTCTAATGGTAGTATGAAAACAGAGTACATCAATCATTTCTAATGGTAGGATGAAAACAGTAGATCAGTCATTTCTAATGGTAGGATGAAAACAGTAGATCAGTCATTTCTAATGGTAGGATGAAAACAGAGTAGATCAATCATTTCTAATGGTAGGATGAAAACAGTAGATCAGTCATTTCTAATGGTAGGATGAAAACAGGGTAGATCAATCATTTCTAATGGTAGGATGAAAACAGAGTAGATCAATCATTTCTAATGGTAGGATGAAAACAGTAGATCAGTCATTTCTAATGGTAGGATGAAAACAGAGTAGATCAATCATTTCTAATGGTAGGATGAAAACAGTAGATCAATCATTTCTAATGGTAGGATGAAAACAACAAGTCATGTCGATGTCTGGCATTGGTAGATACACTGAGTTTACCAAACATTAGGAACTCCTTCCTAATACTGAGTTGCATGAGGGGCATAGACTCTACAATGTACGGAAAGCGTTCCATAGTGATGCTGGCTCATGTTGACTCCAATGCTTCCCACAGTTGTGTCAAGTTGGCTGGATGTCCTTGGGGTGGTGGACCATTCTTGATACACACAGGAAACTGATGAGCGTGGAAAAACCCAGCAACGTTGCAGTTCTTGACACAAAGCGGTGCGCCTGACATCTACTACCATACGCCGTTCAAAGGCACTTAAAACTTTTGTTTTTTCCCACTCAACCTCTGAATGACACACATACACAATACATGACTCAACTGTCTCAAGGCTTAAAACTCATTCTTTAACCTGTCCCCTCCTTTTCATCTACACTGATTGAAGTGGATTTAACAAGTGACATCAATAAGGGACAATAGCGTTCACCTGGATTCACCTGGTTAGTCTATGTCATGGAAAGATTCATGTTTTGTGTCTCAGTGTATATTCAAGACGCACACAGTCCACAATTTGTGATTGTTTTTCGTTTACTAGTACAGTACTCCATTACCACTCCTAGAGTTTCTCTAAACATTCTGTCCCTGTGTCCAACATAATATTGTCCAGCAGAGGGAGCTTTATCATTAAACACATGTCAAGATTTCCCACAAAAAACAGCAGAAGTATTATTATATCATGTCATTATATTATGGTCTGTGAGCATCTGGGGTTAAACACCTGGGAAAGGACACATGTGCTGCTAATGTACAGTCCAATGCTTCCAACTCAGAGAGTACAGATTCTAGGAAGCACTTTGTACAGAAACGGTTCTTTTATCTCACTGAGCTTTCTCAGCTGTTTCTCCACAGCTAAATACACAGAGGCAGAATTCTGGCAATGTACCCATCGGAGGATAATGTACCTATAAGCAACTTACAATAGAGTGAGTCCATATAAATGAACGTGATCCCTGACACATTGACAACTGAGCCATTCATCACAATGCCAGTTTCCTCCCGAAAACTGTCAGACAGCTGCTACCCCATAAGAGAATATGCACGGTTCAGTACTGTCTGGCACTGCATGTACTATGAGAAACAGTTTAGGGAACTGAAGAGCATCCACTCACCAGGCACCAGAGGGCTCCGGGCGAGGTGGAGATGATGGTAGCAGCCCTGGGGGTGTTGTACATCAGGGCCAGCTCCCCAAAGCTTCCCCTGTTATCATAGGCTCCCACGGTCTTCTCTACACCATCAACCCTCATATAGATGTCAAAGGTCCCTCTGTGTGAGAGAGAGAGAGAGAGAGAGAGAGAGAGAGAGAGAGAGAGAGAGAGAGAGAGAGAGAGAGAGAGATGGAGAGGGAAGAGGGAAGAGGGAGAGAGTAAGAGAGAGAGATATGGAGAGGGAAGAGAGAGCGAGATGGAGGGGGATGGAGAGAGAGAGAGATGGAGGGGGAAGAGGGAGAGAGAAATATGGAGAGAAAGAGATATGGAGAGGGAGAGAGTGAGAGAGATGAAGGGGAAGAGAGAGAGAGAAATGGAGGGGGAAGAGGGAGAGAGAGAGAGAGCGAGATGGAGAGAGCCAATTGGATCATATAACAGTCCTTTCAAGACAAATACTGTGATCTTTCTTGGACCTTGTTTTTTTACCAGGTTAGTCTCATTGAGATGAACAAATCTCTTTTACAAGAGAGACCTTGTCAAAATAGCAGCGCACAATGTTTTAAACCACTTACAGCATAAAACACAAAGCTCTACAGTTTAAAATATACATGTACACACTGAGCACAAGATGGCTTGGGGAAGTGTGGTGCAACTAGCACTTTCCCATCATAGTGTTTACCCTAGCTGAAATGATTAACTGAAATGAAACTATTGCCAAATATACTGTGATGTAATGTAACAAATTTGGGAAGTAACCCCCGGCCGGCTGTCAGTCCAATGTCAGTCCAGTATGAAGGAAGTTAGTAGTTTCGCAAGCCAATGCTAACTAGCGTTAGCACAATAACTAGAAGTCTATGACTATCTGCTAGCATGCTAAACTACCTCTAACTTCCTTCCTACTGAACACAGAGACATAACAAAGTTAATCTGAAGTAGACAAAGGGCATCATTGCTAACATCCCAAAGTATCCCCTTTAACCGTTGAGCCAAGAGATCCAAACCTCTTGACGAGGTTGCTACTACAGAATTACCTTTCAATGACGTAGAAGTTGTCGCCATCGGCATCTTCATCTATGATATGTTCTCCTACCTCAAGGAACTTCTCAAACATGGCATCCAGTACTTGGGAAAATTGTTCCTGTGATATGAGAAAACAAAACAATAAATAACAATTCAAACTGAATCAAAGACCTGTGGATTATATTAAACTAGAAGTATATTCAATTAGAAAACCAACATTGTATTGAGTATTTGTAATAGTAAGGCCACATTACCCATTACATATGCCACAGCATCATCACAGTACAGTATGTAAGATAAATGAATACTTGAACTTGATTCCTCTCTACATGCTGTTACAGTATTTCAAAATAACTAGCTAAAAAAACTCCCACAGTGCACTGGGCCATGACAAAGTTACAGGCCCCGGGCTACGGTCTGTTCTGTTTTCTGTGTACAGTTAGTGTGTGTGTGCATACATGTGCCAATGTGTGTGTTTGTTTGTGTGTGTATTTTGTGTGTGTGTGTGTGTGTGTGTGTGTGTGTGTGTGTGTGTGTGTGTGTGTGTGTGTGTGTGTGTGTGTGTGTGTGTGTGTGTGTGTGTGTGTGTGTGTGTGTGTGTGTGTGTGTGTGTTTGTGTGTGTGTACAGAGTATGTCAGTCCATTGAATCACAGCAGCCAGTGGGTGGAGGGGCAGAGAGGCCCACTCAGCCTAAAATGAGGGAATATTTCTTCAGTTTACCGGGTCCAGGTTTTTGAACAGCAGGATGTCTCTGCAAGCCTCCTGTAGTCTCTGTCTCTGTTCGTCTGTTTTAGGATGGGTGACCTGGGAAAACACACACGCCACTCGTGTTATTCACAGAGAGACATTTCAAGCGGAAACGTCATTAACATGATACCACCATAACTCATACCTACCCCGTACACTACCTCCAATACTAATCAAGTACAATATCAAGTGGAATCAAGATCCTGTATCCTGTAGTTCCTCTGTAATACTTAGTTTTCAGTTGTACAGTAACACTATTTTGAAGTGGTACAGTCACTCCTCTGTCTGTCTGGGCCATCTTACCCTCTGTTCTTTGTCTTCCTCGTCTTCATCAGGGTTGAACGCCTCGGCACAAACTGTGTGATAGAAGAGATGAATGAAAGTTACTGCAAGACATTCACATTCACTTAAAATACAATACAATACATTAAGCAGAAAGGTTCTGTTAAAAGACATAGTCATTCTGAAGCCATACAAATGGTAAATAAAACAATCTAAGATAGTCCATGTTAAAAGATCCAAGACTATATGGGGTGAGAGTTGGATTCTGGGAGTTTAACAGGATTTCTACCATGATCCCACTTATCCCAGTCATATAAGCAACTGTCTAATTCTGCTGAGATTAAGAGTCTTTGTGATATACTTAACACCACACCATTGTTTAAAGTGTGGGGGTTTCATCAACGTGACATTTGTATAAACATGTAGATATGATCTCCTTCCTGTAAACGTGCTCGATGCTCCATGACATCACAGAGAGATTCAGTAGACATATTAAAGCCTCTTTAAAACATATCAGAACAACTGGACCAGAGCTCAGTCCTTCTACTTGTCAATGACAAAGCGCATATCTATTGTTTACACATAACCTATATTGTATTTGGCGACTAGACATTATTTATACTTTTCCATTCGAAAGGAATCACACTATAATTTTTCATTATGTAAAATAAATATGCTTTTTTTTTTATATATAGAGCCTGAAGACCGTTTTTTTTTGTTGCAGTGTGTGGACTTCTCCTGTACCACACAAGAACAAAACAGGTATCTTGACCCCAACCTCCCCTGAAGACCTCTTACACTCCCTTACTGCTGGCATGAGTCAGTATGGTTGACCAGCCTATCAGCGAGGCCGGTGAGCGCAGCAACCAGTATGGTTGACCAGCCTATCAGCGAGGCCGGTGAGCGCAGCAACCAGTATGGTTGACCAGCCTATCAGCGAGGCCGGTGAGCGCAGCAACCAGTATGGTTGACCAGCCTATCAGCGAGGCCGGTGAGCGCAGCAACCAGTATGGTTGACCAGCCTATCAGCGAGGCCGGTGAGCGCAGCAACCAGTATGGTTGACCAGCCTATCAGCGAGGCCGGTGAGCGCAGCAACCAGTATGGTTGACCAGCCTATCAGCGAGGCCGGTGAGTGCAGCAACCAGTATGGTTGACCAGCCTATCAGCGAGGCCGGTGAGCGCAGCAACCAGTATGGTTGACCAGCCTAGCCCATAAGCTCCTACATGCCTCCAGCCAACCATCCTGTTACCAACCATGCAGATAATGGTACAGTCACTCCTCTGTCTGTCTGTATAACCTCAAGCTCCCACACAGGAAACTAGGATAGATCCTCATCTCAACAGTGTCCTCCTGCACCTGGTTTGAACTCATGTCACCCTACATCGTTCACTGATTCATTTCCTTCCTGTTCTTCTCTGATGGGAGATAGAGATTAATTACCACCGTTGTCTCTACTGTAAGCAGAGAGGCCAAATGAAACACAGTGGAGACACAGTTATGCTTAATGACCTCTGTGTTTTAATACCTCAAATTTTTCCATATCAGTTACATTTAAGAAAAAATTAAGTGCAGCCTGACTGTCAGTGTAACTTCAGAAGGTATCCTTGATACGAGATTTAAAGGTTTGTTTTATAGGTAGACCGCTGACTGAACGAAGAGGCCAGACAGAGTTAGTGCTGTACTGTAGAAGATAGAACATTCCTGGTAAAAGCATGTCAATTATTGAAATGGTGCCATGTTGTTCTATAAACAGACAATGGGGTGTTGACTGAATGACTGCTGACTGAATGACTGCTGACTGAATGACTGCTGACTGAATGACTGCTGACTTCAGGCTCTCTGGGAATGGGTATCTCACGGTTGAGAAGCTAAGCTTTTGGCTTTTGTTCCAGCCCAGTAGTAATACACCTGCAGTGGTGTAAAGTACTTCAGTAAAAATACTTTAAAGTACTACTTAAGTCGTTTTCGTTGGGTATCTGTACTTTACTATTTATATGTTTGACAACTTTTACTTCACTACATTCCCAAAGAAAATAATGTACACTACCGTTCAAAAGTGTGGGGTCACTTAGAAATGTCCTTGTTTTTGAAAGAAAAGCACATTTTTGTCCTTGACCAGAAATACAGTGTAGACATTGTTAATGTTGTAAATGACTATTGTAGCTGGAAACAGAAGATTTTTATGGAATATCTACATAGGCGTACAGAGGCCCATTATCAGCAACCATCACTCCTGTGTTCCACTGGCATGTTGTGTTAGCTAATCCAGGTTTATCATTTTAAAAGGCTAATTGATCATTAGAAAACCCTTTTGCAATTATGTTAGCACAGCTGAAAATTGTTGTAATAAAACTGGCCTTCTTTAGACTAGTTGAGTATCTGAAGCATCAGCATTTGTGGGTTCGATTACAGGCTCAAAATGGCCAGAAACAAAGAACTTTCTTCTGAAACACGTCAGTCTATTCTTGTTCTGAGAAATTAAGGCTATTCCACGCGAGAAATTGCCAACAAACTGAAGATCTCGTACAACACTGTGTACTACTAACTTCACAGAACAGCGCAAACTGACTCTAACCAGAATAGAAAGAGGAGTGGGAGGCCCCGGTGCACAACTGAGCAAGAGAACAAGTACATTAGAGTGTCTAGTTTGAGAAACAGACGCCTCACAAGTCCTCAACTGGCAGCTTCATTAAATAGTACCCACAAAACACCAGTCTCAACAGTGAAGAGGCGACTTCGGGATGCTGGCCTTCTCGGCAGAGTTCCTCTGTCCAGTGTCTGTGTTCTTTTTCCCATCTTAATCTTTTCTTTTTATTGGCCAGTCTGAGATTTGGCTTTTTCTTTACAACTCTGCCTAGAAGGCCAGCATCTCGGAGTTATCTCTTCACTGTTGACGTTGAGACTGGTGTTTTGAGGGTACTATTTAATAAAGCTCCCTTTTGAGGACTTGTGAGGTGTCTGTTTCTCAAACTAGACACTCTAATGTACTTGTCCTCTTGCTCAGTTGTGCACCGGGGCCTCCCACTCCTCTTTCTATACTGGTTAGATCAATTAGCCTTTTAAAATGATACACTTGGATTAGCTAACACAACGTGCCATTGGAACACAGGAGTGATGGTTGCTGATAATGGGCCTCTGTACGCCTATGTAGATATTCCATAAAACATCTTCAGTTTCCAGCTACAATAGTCATTTACAACATTAACAATGTCTACACTGTATTTCTGATCAATTTGATGTTATTTTAATGGACAGAAAATTTGCTTAAGTATATTTTAGCAATTACATTTATTTTTGATACTTAAGTATATTTAAAACCATATACTTTTACTCAAGTAGTATTTTACTGGGTGACTTTCACTTTTACTTAAGTCATTTTCTATTACTTTATCTTTACTTTTACTCAAGTATGACAATTGGGTACTTTTTCCACCACTGCACACCTGACATAACAACAGATGTAACACACTCACCTGATGCTCTTCTAATGAATCGACTCATCACTGGAGCTGAAATAAGAGCAAAGCAAAATGTTAGGTCATCATATAGGATTCATTTAGGATTCATATAGGATTCATATAAGATTCATTTAGGATTCATATAAGATTCATTTAGAATTCGTATAGGATTCAAATCAGATTCATATCAGATTCATATCAGATTCAAATCAGATTCAAATCAGATTCAAATCGGATTCAAATCAGATTCAAATCAGATTCATATCGGATTCATATAGGATTCATATAGGATTCATATAGGATTCAAATCAGATTCATATCGGATTACATTCCGTTAAGGCCAAAGAAAGAAAGAGGACTTCCAATATTGCAGTGATACCATACAGAAGACGTGTTCTGAGAAATGTGTCAAAGCTGGCAACTGAATAATGGGTGAAAAGGACATTTGATCTACTGTGGATTGTTATAACAAAATGTCAATCACAGACGAGACCTAATGCTTAATGCATATCCTCTCTCTTTGATAACTCCATCAAACCAGGTAAACCATAACTGCTATTGGTCAATATTGCCCATGCAGAGCTAACATGGCTGCCATAGAATTGGTGGTGTTATGTAAATGCATCATAATACATCAAACTGTCCAAACTCTCTCTACTATATCTTTGGCTCTACATAAAACCAGGTATGCACACACCCTTTGCTGACCTAAAACTCATAACAGGGAACAGCTGAGTCCTTTGAATTGCATTTTGCTTCTCTGAACAAAATTTAAATTGAGAATGAATTTAAAGCATCACTGAACCAAAGCAATTTAAAAACACTTCGCACTAGAACAATACCTCCACATGAAAAATCCATTAGGTAAGAGGTCTCATCTCATCCATGAATACCTAGTTAGCCAGCCTCTCTCTCTCTCTTCCCCTCTCTCTCTCTCGTCTAAATATAATTATGAACTGAGGGCTTGGGTTAGTTGTGTTATGTAAGGGGGAATTATAGGTCCTCTCACGGGCCATGAAAAGTGCAGTCAAGGCTTGCCAGTAACAGGAAGATTGAATGCACCTGACTGCACCTGTCCTGAAACAACCAGCTCTCAGGGTCTGTACCATAGCTACATTACTAATTGTTTATAAAATAATAATCAGACGCAGACACGTGATGGGTCGAAGCCAGATGGAACTCAAGTCTGTGATGAGCTCAGACTGTTTACTTTAGATTCACTGACTACGGAAACCCAGGAGGCACAACTTCCCACAATACCATATGCATGTCGCACCAACATAAATCTACAAAGAGATATATATATTATCTCTGCATGTCAGAGATAATCAACTAGATTCAGCCACAAGCCAATTGTTTTTAAGCGGATGGTCAGGGGGCCGGAACATAATTACAAATCATTTGTAGACTGCAAATTGACCGCAAGAAGCCAAAACAGATATAATATTTGACTAAAACATAATAATTTCAAACGTTGCTTACATTTGTATACGATATCACATATATCTCTCTATTATGCATGGGAACACTTTGGACCAAAGATTTCCAAAATTAAAATCACTTGGAGCTGATTCGCTGGTGTTTTCACAGTTTAATGTCCAACAATAAAACAACAATATTTATTTTTTTTGCTCAGAAAACTTGGGGGGGGGGGGCAAATAAAACCATCTGCGGGCCACCATGTAGGGAACCCTGACATGTGTTTTTGTCCCACTATTATAACAAACAGAACAGAACATTGTGGTGATACTGTGTCAGGGCCAAGGGCTCATGGGAGTAATGTGGCATTGGCTGCATGTAGCATTTCTGCATCAGCCAAGGTCTTATCTTCTCTCTTCTAGTCTATTCTATTCTATATGCAAGCAGTAATCGTGCATGGGGCTTGTTCTATTCTATATGCAAGCAGTAATCGTGCATGGGGCTTGTTCTATTCTATATGCAAGCAGTAATCGTGCATGGGGCTTGTTCTATTCTATATGCAAGCAGTAATCGTGCATGGGGCTTGTTCTATTCTATATGCAAGCAGTAATCGTGCATGGGGCTTGTTCTATTCTATATGCAAGCAGTAATCGTGCATGGGGCTTGTTCTATTCTATATGCAAGCAGTAATCCTGCATGGGGCTTGTTCTATTCTATATGCAAGCAGTAATCGTGCATGGGGCTTGTTCTATTCTATATGCAAGCAGTAATCGTGCATGGGGCTTGTTCCATTCTATATGCAAGCAGTAATCGTGCATGGGGCTTGTTCCATTCTATATGCAAGCAGTAATCGTGCATGGGGCTTGTTCTATTCTATATGCAAGCAGTAATCGTGCATGGGGCTTGTTCTATTCTATATGCAAGCAGTAATCGTGCATGGGGCTTGTTCCATTCTATATGCAAGCAGTAATCGTGCATGGGGCTTGTTCTATTCTATATGCAAGCAGTAATCGTGCATGGGGCTTGTTCTATTCTATATGCAAGCAGTAATCGTGCATGGGGCTTGTTCTATTCTATATGCAAGCAGTAATCGTGCATGGGGCTTGTTCTATTCTATATGCAAGCAGTAATCGTGCATGGGGCTTGTTCTATTCTATATGCAAGCAGTAATCGTGCATGGGGCTTGTTCCATTCTATATGCAAGCAGTAATCGTGCATGGGGCTTGTTCTATTCTATATGCAAGCAGTAATCGTGCATGGGGCTTGTTCTATTCTATATGCAAGCAGTAATCGTGCATGGGGCTTGTTCTATTCTATATGCAAGCAGTAATCGTGCATGGGGCTTGTTCTATTCTATATGCAAGCAGTAATCGTGCATGGGGCTTGTTCTATTCTATATGCAAGCAGTAATCCTGCATGGGGCTTGTTCTATTCTATATGCAAGCAGTAATCGTGCATGGGGCTTGTTCTATTCTATATGCAAGCAGTAATCGTGCATGGGGCTTGTTCCATTCTATATGCAAGCAGTAATCGTGCATGGGGCTTGTTCCATTCTATATGCAAGCAGTAATCGTGCATGGGGCTTGTTCTATTCTATATGCAAGCAGTAATCGTGCATGGGGCTTGTTCTATTCTATATGCAAGCAGTAATCGTGCATGGGGCTTGTTCCATTCTATATGCAAGCAGTAATCGTGCATGGGGCTTGTTCTATTCTATATGCAAGCAGTAATCCTGCATGGGGCTTGTTCTATTCTATATGCAAGCAGTAATCGTGCATGGGGCTTGTTCTATTCTATATGCAAGCAGTAATCGTGCATGGGGCTTGTTCTATTCTATATGCAAGCAGTAATCGTGCATGGGGCTTGTTCTATTCTATATGCAAGCAGTAATCGTGCATGGGGCTTGTTCCATTCTATATGCAAGCAGTAATCGTGCATGGGGCTTGTTCTATTCTATATGCAAGCAGTAATCGTGCATGGGGCTTGTTCTATTCTATATGCAAGCAGTAATCGTGCATGGGGCTTGTTCTATTCTATATGCAAGCAGTAATCGTGCATGGGGCTTGTTCTATTCTATATGCAAGCAGTAATCGTGCATGGGGCTTGTTCTATTCTATATGCAAGCAGTAATCGTGCATGGGGCTTGTTCTATTCTATATGCAAGCAGTAATCGTGCATGGGGCTTGTTCCATTCTATATGCAAGCAGTAATCGTGCATGGGGCTTGTTCTATTCTATATGCAAGCAGTAATCGTGCATGGGGCTTGTTCTATTCTATATGCAAGCAGTAATCGTGCATGGGGCTTGTTCTATTCTATATGCAAGCAGTAATCGTGCATGGGGCTTGTTCTATTCTATATGCAAGCAGTAATCGTGCATGGGGCTTGTTCTATTCTATATGCAAGCAGTAATCGTGCATGGGGCTTGTTCTATTCTATATGCAAGCAGTAATCGTGCATGGGGCTTGTTCTATTCTATATGCAAGCAGTAATCGTGCATGGGGCTTGTTCTATTCTATATGCAAGCAGTAATCGTGCATGGGGCTTGTTCCATTCTATATGCAAGCAGTAATCGTGCATGGGGCTTGTTCTATTCTATATGCAAGCAGTAATCGTGCATGGGGCTTGTTCTATTCTATATGCAAGCAGTAATCGTGCATGGGGCTTGTTCTATTCTATATGCAAGCAGTAATCGTGCATGGGGCTTGTTCTATTCTATATGCAAGCAGTAATCGTGCATGGGGCTTGTTCTATTCTATATGCAAGCAGTAATCGTGCATGGGGCTTGTTCCATTCTATATACATGTGTTAAATGTATAAACAGAGAATGTAGGCCTAGGCCTGTTGCAGCCTTGCCTGACGACGCAAACAGAATTGTTCCACTGCTCTATCGTCCGTTTGTAGTGAAGTCAAAATTAGGGGGTGTTGTACAAAACAAAGTCATCAGCGATTGGATCATCTCTAACCAATCAGATTATCAAAGCCAATGGTAAATCTTCAAAACATCACTTTACCCATTTGTGTTCTTTTCTGGCTCTGGCCCAACCCATTGGTTTTCCGAGACCAATCAGTCGGTCTAGAATGGATTTCCAATGGATTTCCATTCTAGGAATCTTCAGGGAGATACTCAGATCCCCAATCAATGAGGTGGTTCGATTGATCTGGCCCGGGCTACACCGAGCTATGGCCCATCACGTCATCGGGCGAAAGTGGGGAGGGAAGAGAGCCCTTCTCAAATCAAACAGTAATCTGCACCACTCTGGCCATGTTGTCAACAAGGCAGAATGGGGCATTGTCCAGAAAAATACATATATTTTCCTTAAAATAAAATGTTAGAATTTTCAAACTATATACTTTTCATTGAGAAGGCAGATAATGCGTTTTTATCAAAAGCAATCACTTTTGCATGTGAAAACAAAGAATCCTACTCATTACTACACGTGCATAATTACGTCACTTTTGTTTTGACACGGACAGAGCGGGACACCACCTGGCTCACGCCCGGGAGGCAACCTGGTTCCAAATCGAATGCAATCAACTTTCAGCCGGTTCAAAACACATCTACACGGGCGACCAGGCGAGATTAATCGCACCCCCTTATTGGCGAGAAAAAACTAACGTCCGTGGGCGTGACGTAACGTTTGGCCAGAGGAAGGAGTTTGGGTAGCCAGGCAAGTTGCAGCCCTGGGTGGCCTATCCTCCTAATAGCAGGCATCCAGACTTCCTCTTCAGTTAGGCTCCACAACCACTAAGTAATGGATTGCTAACCTGTCACAAACACGTTTTCCCCCCAACTGCTTTACTTTCAGACCTACAGAGCTGTACAAAGCCAATAACATACTGTTGCATATGAAATGTAAAATGCTTATGCGATTTTTATCACGAGGACTGTATAGGCTCTTGTTCCCTCTGTAGTAACTTGGCCTAAATGCACTGTATCGCCCTAATGATGTCAAATGAAATCAGGATACGCCGTCGGTTAGAGATCAAAGGCTACACAGCTATACTGTATGTTCATTAGTATGCACGTCAATCAGCCACCATGGCATGACCATATATGGGCAATACCAGCCCAGACTAAATAAATACCATAGTGTTGTTACAATGTGGCAAGCAATTCGAATGCTAATCACACACACACACCACTGGCTACATTCTCTCTAGGAGGCAAACACATATTACAATTGTAGGATTCCATTCCAACATTCCATTGGCTGTAGAATATAATATACACTTGGTTATTATTCTTTACCAATGAATTCCTCGTCGTCACTCTCCTCTTCCTCTCCATTTTCAGAATCGATCTGCATGGCTTCGTCGATGAAATTGACCGCTTTCCCACTGGGTCGCGTGGCCGAATGTTGGTCATTGCCGAACGCGGCCCCGGTAGTCTCACTGTCCTTCAGTTGGGTGAAATACTGCAACGCGAATTCGAGCAAATCTCCCGGCTGATTCCGTAACACTTCCACGGTAAAGCTCTGCAACAGCTCCGTCAATCCTTCAGGAATTTCTATACTCATTCCTGATGTCAAATCTATGAGAAATACGAATAAAATGTACAATTAATGTGCTTCCCAAATAACGAAATAATTATGTTCAATTCTAAATACAAGAGACTGAAAGAAATGAAACTGGGAAAAACGCTTAATTGCCCGGTGAATGTTTTATAATCCACGTGCAATGTAGAGAATCCTTTCAGTATGTTGAATGAAAATGGCATCTTCTGCTGCTCTTGCTGGTTACAGGAAACCCACGCATGTGACCCGAGAAACCATGGCAACCACCCACCCAGGGATTGCGTATGAGAAGCGAGCTGCAGCAATGCATAGGATGGCAAAAACTACAGTGGCATGTTGTGAGCGTTGACTCATTTAATGTAACCAAACATAATAGCCTACTCAGAGATGGACATAGCAAAAATGTGTAAGATTTGTTTATATATATATATATAAAAGGAATACCATTATGGCACTGTATTCATAAATAAACTGCTAGTCTTATAATGAATATGCATAAAGCAGCTGGCAGTTGCTTCAGGCTATTCTGTTGCTTGTAGTCTGTTCTGTTTACAGTCATTGGTTCAAATTCAAGCTGGACAAATGGCCACAATATACAGTAAATGGCCTATATTATGTTTATTTTAACAACTATGTGTTAAACTATGTAAAGATAATTCCAGCTAAAAGCTAAAAAGGGAGTACAATTAGACTTGCACTTCCTGTTCTGACCCACTTCCTTTCTGTCTTTAGGGAGGAAACATAATAAATCAGTCAGACAGGGTTATTGTCAAGGGACTAGGTTTCTGTGCTGAGCAGAGGACCAGCTTTTTTCTTTCCCTCTCAGACCCATTTTACTGGAGATCGTCAAGGGACCTGTGGCCACTTTGCTGTAAAGGACTAGCCTGGTCCCAGATCTGTTTGTGCTTTTTTGCCAACTCCTATGGTCCTTTTCACACCAATGACTATAGTGGATAGTGGCTGGTAAAATGGTACAAACAGATCTGGGACCAGTCACACATATGCATGGAGTTTTCCCTCTTAATATACATTCTGTGTGTGTCCATCATCCTCACACAGTCAATTTTCATCCGTAGAATTCAAGTAACAAACAATAGTTTGTGTGTAATTCAAACCCTGATGTATTGTTGTAATCCCAGCAAGGCAGTGTTCCCAAACGGTTGCAGATGTGACTGACTGTGCCCTCCTGGCCTTGTGGTTGGCAGCAGCCATCCAGTCTTTTCCCCGGCAGATTTGGATGGAAGAATGTGGTATTAGAGGAATATCAGTGTGGGAACATTTGATACCAAACTACTGTAGATGCGTAAAACATAGGGAGGGAGACATATATGTGTTTTGACACAGTATAACAACAATTTGATTTAAAATGTAATTCAATGTGGACACAGGAGTATTAGAGCATTTCAGACTGGAGGGTTTTGAGAGAGTATTCTGTTTCCTGTTTATTAACAGATTGAGAGTCATTACAGTTATAAGAAAACACTAACAAAGAACCCACCTGTGTGTTTTCCTGTAGGCTGACTCCCTGATACCCTCACTATACAGCAGTCTACACAACACCAACACCACCACCACCATCATCAACACCACCATCATCACCACCACAACCACCATCATCACCATCATCAACACCACCCCAACCATCATCATCATCATCAACACCACCACCATCATCAACATCCCAAACATCACCACCATCATCAACACCACCATCCCCATCACCACCATCCCCATCATCACCACCACCATCATCATCACCACCACCACCATCATCATCACCACCATCACCACCATCCCCATCATCATCACCACCATCAACACCATCATCAACACCACCCCAACCATCACCACCATCAACACCATCCCAAACATCACCATCAACACCATCATCACCACCAAAACCACCATCATCAACACCACCATCATCAACACCACCATCCCATCAACACCACCACCATCATCACCACCACAACCACCATCATCAACACCACCATCATCACCAACACCACCATCATTACCACCATCATTACCACTACCATCACCATCATAACAACCACCCCATCAACACCACCTCTGTGCCTCTGCTCTGTGCTGCCTGCCAGGCTCTGGACCCTATTGTAGACCCCTCCCCCTTCTGTGGCTGGCCAATATATCTTGTGGATGTGTGTTCCAGCTCAGGTGAGGCATGGAGCAGAGCAGAGCGAACAGAACAGCATCATGGAGCAGAACAGAGGAAACAGAACAGTATCATGGAGCAGAACAGAGGAAACTGACCAGCATCATGGAGCAGAACAGAGGGAACAGAACAGTATCATGGAGCAGAACAGAGGAAACAGAACAGTATCATGGAGCAGAGCAGAGGGAATAGAACAGCATCATGGAACAGAGCAGTGGGAACATAACAGTATCATGGAGCAGAGCAGAGGAAACAGAACAGTATCATGGAGCAGAGCAGAGGGAATAGAACAGCATCATGGAGCAGAGCAGAGGGAACAGAACAGCATCATGGAGCAGAGCAGAGGGAATAGAACAGCATCATGGAGCAGAGCAGAGGGAACAGAACAGCATCATGGAGCAGAGCAGAGGGAATAGAACAGCATCATGGAGCAGAGCAGAGGGAACAGAACAGCATCATGGAGCAGAACAGAGGGAACAGAACAGCATCATGGAACAGAGCAGTGGGAACATAACAGCATCATGGAGCAGAACAGAGCAGAGGGAACAGAACAGCATCATGGAGCAGAACAGAGGGAACAGAACAGCATCATGGAGCAGAGCAGAGGAAACAGAACAGTATCGTGGAGCAGAACAGAGGAAACAGAACAGCATCATGGAGCAGAGTAAGGGGAACAGAACAGTATCGTGGAGCAGAACAGAGGAAACAGAACAGTATCATGGAGCAGAGCAGAGCAGAGGGAATAGAACAGCATCATGGAGCAGAGCAGAGCAGAGGGAACAGAACAGCATCATGGAGCAGAGCAGTGGGAATAGAACAGCATCATGGAGCAGAGCAGTGGGAATAGAACAGTCTCATGGAGCAGAGCAGAACAGAGGGAACAGAACAGCATCATGGAGCAGAACAGAGGGAACATAACAGTATCATGGAGCAGAACAGAGGAAATAGAACAGTATCATGGAGCAGAACAGAGGAAACAGAACAGCATCATGGAGCAGAACAGAGGAAACAGAACAGTATCATGGAGCAGAACAGAGGAAACAGATCAGTATCATGGAGCAGAACAGAGGAAACAGAACAGTATCATGGAGCAGAACAGAGGAAACAGAACAGTATCATGGAGCAGAGCAGAGGAAACAGAACAGTATCATGGAGCAGAACAGAGGAAATAGAACAGTATCATGGAGCAGAGCAGAGGGAATAGAACAGTATCATGGAGCAGAACAGAGGAAACAGAACAGCATCATGGAGCAGAGCAGAGGGAACATAACAGCATCATGGAGCAGAACAGAGGGAATAGAACAGCATCATGGTGCACAACACAGGCACTGCTGCTCATCATCTGCTACCACTCCCGCTACATCACTCATTCAAGCCAAAAAACATGGAAATAAGTTATTTTAATTCCACTACTTGCTTTTCACCACTTGTTATGACATACGTTTTGGCGTGTGTGTGTGAGAGAGAGTGTGTGTAGAAAATGGTGGTGTGTGTGTGTTGTGAGTCTGAGAAATTGCTGTGAGTGTTATTGGGGGTTCATTCAGGTGGTGTTTGGTTCCTGTCGGTGGTCACTCATTCATATTACCACCTTTTGGTTCTTTGATCTGTGGATGTTTGATCTGTGGATGTTTGATATGTGGTTCTTTGATCTGTGGATGTTTGATCTGTGAATGTTTGATCTGTGAATGTTTGATCTGTGGATCTGTGGATGTTTGATCTGTGAATGTTTGATCTGTGGATATGTGGATGTTTGATCTGTGGATGTTTGATCTGTGGTTCTTTGATCTGTGGATGTTTGATCTGTGAATGTTTGATCTGTGAATGTTTGATCTGTGGATCTGTGGATGTTTGATCTGTGGTTCTTTGATATGTGGATGTTTGATCTGTGGATGTTTGATATGTGGATGTTTGATCTGTGGATGTTTGATATGTGGTTCTTTGATCTGTGGATGTTTGATCTGTGAATGTTTGATCTGTGGATCTGTGGATGTTTGATCTGTGGTTCTTTGATATGTGGATGTTTGATCTGTGGATGTTTGATCTGTGGATGTTTGATCTGTGGATGTTTGATCTGTGGATGTTTGATCTGTGGATGTTTGATCTGTGGATGTTTGATCTGTGGATGTTTGATCTGTGGATGTTTGATCTGTGGATGTTTGATCTGTGGATGTTTGATCTGTGGATGTTTGATATGTGGATGTTTGATCTGTGGATGTTTGATCTGTGGTTCTTTGATATGTGGATGTTTGATCTGTGGATGTTTGATCTGTGGATGTTTGATCTGTTTGTTTCTTCTAATCTATGGGTCAAGACACCCCCATGTGTTTTTATGGCAGGTCAACTAATTAACTTGTCCAAAAACCAGGCAGTTCGTTCAGACTTGTTGAGTAGAACCAGGTAAACCCAGTCAAACAACTGCCATGGAGCTTGACAGAACAGTGAAATCTAGCAATATGTGGGCGTCGCCAAGAGGATCCAGTTGAATGTTGAAGACACAGTGATTTTGGGTGTACCCGAGAATCCGATGAAGAGTTAGCCACGTATTCTTCAACAACATGGAGAAACATCGAAACAGTATGATGGTATTAGAAGAGAGTTGTTACCGCCGGGTGACGAAGATGAATTAAAAGTGTGACTGCGGGGGCGTGGCGCGAATGGTACGGGGCCCCGCCTCGAACATCCCGGATCAATGGTTCTAAAAAGGGACATGGAATAGACAAACTGACGACATCGCTTTGAAGAGAACGTCTCAAGAATATAGTGACTTGGCGTTGTGAGGCCTTGGATGACAATGCAAGGACCTGCTATACTGACTCATACCTTAAGGTATTTAGGTATTTTGTTTGGTTGCTTTTTGTGCCATTGCTCTGTCTATGTGCCACACCAGTGGTTCCCAACCCTGATCCTCCAGTACCCCCAACAGTACACATGTGTGTTGTAGCCCCTGGAAAAACACACCTATATGTATATAATGGTGTGTATGGACAGTATATGAATAGAAAAGGTGTACAGCAGTAGTTATAGTGGATGAGCCATGACCTAGAATACAGTATATACATATAAAGTGGGTTAAACCCATATGGAAACATTAATAAAGTGACCAGTATTCAATGACTATGTACATAGGGCAGCAGTCTAGAGTACTCTGTGGTCGCCGCTAGTAACAGTGACTAAGGTTCAGGGCAGGGTACTGGGCGGAGGCCGGCTAGTGGTGACTATTTAACAGTCTGATGGCCAGGAGATAGAGACCGGAAAACATCTTCTATGTCCCAGCTTTGATGCACCTGTGCTGTCTCCGCCTTCTAGATGGTAGCGGGGTGTGGCTCGGGTGGCTGAGGTCCTCAATGATCTTCTTGGCCTTCCTGTGACACCCGGTGCTGTAGCTGTCCTGGCGAGCAGGCAGTTTGCCCCTGGTGATGCGTTGGGCTGACCACACCACCCTCTGGAGAGCCCTGCGGTTGTGGACGGTGCAATTGCCATACCAGGCGTTGATACAGCCCGACAGGATGCTCTCAATGGTATATCTGTAGACGTTGGTGAGGGGGAGTACAGCTGATGATTGGCAGGAATTCATGTCTGATGGTCTTGATTTAGCTGATACTCTGTACAACTTGTTCTGTACGCTTTTAACTTCATTTTCTAATGACACTGAACATTTTAAAATTAGTAATGTATTGTGTTTGTTTATTTATGTAACATATCTTTGTGTGTTAAAAATGCAGGGTAATGAAACTGTGGCTGTAGACAGTGTTTCTAAAATGATTTCCTACTCGACAGAAATGTAAATGTGTGTGTGTATCTTGTCTGAAATTCCTAGATGTTAAGTAATTGATTTCTCAATTAATTAATTAATTAATAAAATACGCTTCTCATTATTTATTTGCATTCGACAGTTTAACTTGCAGTAAAACTAATAGCATAAATAGATTCACCATTGATCTTCATGATTATCATTTCTGTCTCCTTCTGTAACTCTCTCTGCAGAAACATGATGATCAGTATGGCCAAGTGATCAGTTGAAAAGTTTACATCACTGATGTTTCAGTGAAAACACTCTCAAAGGCCTATAATAGCAGCCAGGAGAATGCACTATTGCGCCAGACACACTGCAGAAACTCCAGAGGGTCTCTTTTTCCTAGCCACCGTGCTTCTACACCTGCATCGCTTGCTGTTTGTGGTTTTAGGCTGGGTTTCTGTACAGCACTTTGAGATATCAGCTGATGTACGAAGGGCTATATAAAATACATTTGATTTGATTCCACCACTGAAAATGTACTGAAGCACGTCACGGGGTACTGTGAAGATCTTGCTGCATTTATCTCTCCCCCCCATCGACCTCTTAAACTCTTTCAAGCACCAATAAAAGTACACAAAGGATATTGTTTCCTGATGAATGAAAATGTGAACAACTCTATCCTTTGTGCCAGGTCTGAAGGTGCCCACATTGGCACACATATCTGCTTCAATATCCATGACCTTCGTTGCATTGAGGTTTTGGCTAGATTACGGAGACGTAATTTATAGATCGGCAGGTGATGGTGCTCTCGAGCGGCTAGATGTTCTTTACCATTCGGCCATCAGATTTGCCACCGACGCTCCTTATAGGACACATCACTGCACTCTATACTCCTCTGTAAACTGGTCATCTCTGTATACCCGTCGCAAGACCCACTGGTTGATGCTTATTTATAAAACTCTCTTAGGCCTCACTCCCTCCTATCTGAGATATCTACTGCAGCCCTCATCCTCCACATACATGTTCTGCCAGTCACATTCTGTTAAAGGCCCCCAAAGCACACACATCCCCTGTGTCGCTCATCTTTACGGTTCGCTGCATCTAGCGACTGGAACGAGCTGCAACAAACACTCAAACTGGACCGTTTTATCTCAATCTCTTCATTCAAAGACTCAATCATGGACACTCTTACTGACAGTTGTGGCTGCTTCTCATGCTGTATTGTTGTCTCTACCTTCTTGCCCTTTGTGCTGTTGTTTGTGGCCAATAATGTTTGTACCATGTTTTGTGCTGCTGTCATGTTGTGTTGCTACTGTGCTATGTTGTCATGTCGTGTTGCTACCATGCTATGTTGTCATGTTGCTACCATGCTATGTTGTCTTAGGTCTGTCTTTATGTAGTGTTATGGTCTCTCTCAAATCAAACTATGTCACATGCGCCGAATACAACAAGTGTAGACTTTACCGTGAAATGCTTACTTTACAAGCCCTTAACTCTTCTTGAACTGCATTGTTGGATAAGAAAATATTTACCATGTGTCACGAACCGGCTCAAAGCCCGTAACAAAAGGGAGACAACGTGGAGATAAGGAGTAACAAAATATATTTATTAAATAAAGTAACCTAAAAGCAATTAACAATGGTGTGTGTAATCAGTAATCAGTAGTGTAAGTGAGTGTTTTGGCATGCATGAATGTGATAATGCGGTGTGTTGAAAGGTGCTAAAGCAAACAACCAAAAAGTCACAAAAACCCACAACAAAATCTATCAAGGTGTCTGCATGGAGAGAGTCTCCTTCATGAATGGGGAAGTGGTGCATTTATCCTATGACAGTGGACCCAGGTGTTTCCCATGTAGCTGACGACACTCCCAACTCCGCCCACCGGCATCCTAATAAGGAAACAAGAATAAAGAGAGAATACGGCAGACAGAGTGGGAGGGTCGTCACACATGTAGGTGGCGGTGAAGTGACTGACTGTCCTCTCTTGTTGTGATGTGTGTTTTGTCCTATATTTGTATTTTATTTTTAATCCCAGCCCCTGTACCAGCAGGAGGCCTTTTGCCTTCTGGAAGGCCGTCATTGTAAATAAGAATGTGTTCTTAACTGACTTACCTAGTTAAATAAAGGTTAAAAATAAACATTGTCCTCAGCTCACTTCGACACCGTTAACAGGCTCAAATATAGTAACTTCCACTGTTACTTCAGCTAGGTTTACACTAGAGTTTGCTCCCTGTACTGCCCTGGTCTCTGTTTGCTCCCTGTACTGCCCTGGTCTCCGTTTGCTCCCTGTACTGCCCTGGTCTCCGTTTGCTCCCTGTACTGCCCTGGTCTCCGTTTGCTCCCTGTACTGCCCTGGTCTCCGTTTGCTCCCTGTACTGCCCTGGTCTCCGTTTGCTCCCTGTACTGCCCTGGTCTCCGTTTGCTCCCTGTACTGCCCTGGTCTCCGTTTGCTCCCTGTACTGCCCTGGTCTCCGTTTGCTCCCTGTACTGCCCTGGTCTCCGTTTGCTCCCTGTACTGCCCTGGTCTCCGTTTGCTCCCTGTACTGCCCTGGTCTCCGTTTGCTCCCTGTACTGCCCTGGTCTCCGTTTGCTCCCTGTACTGCCCTGGTCTCCGTTTGCTCCCTGTACTGCCCTGGTCTCCGTTTGCTCCCTGTACTGCCCTGGTCTCCCTGCCCTGGTCTCCGTTTGCTCCCTGTACTGCCCTGGTCTCTGTTTGCTCCCTGTACTGCCCTGGTCTCCGTTTGCTCCCTGTACTACCCTGGTCTCTGTTTGCTCCCTGTACTGCCCTGGTCTATGTTTGCTCCCTGTACTGCCCTGGTCTCTGTGACTTACTGTGACTGATGCTGCTTTGTATGTCCACAGTGGCGATTTTAGCATGTAAATCTTGATGTGGCAAAAAAAAAAATAATACAAATATGCATGCCAGCAACACAACACTAAACAATACATGAATTGCACTATAACGGTGACAAAAAGTGCCCAAAAACTGTTAGGACCTACATAAAGCTGTCCCAACAGCAGAGTCCAAACATATCAGTCCCAACATCTTACCACTACTACTCCTGGTTATTAGCAGAGCCTTGTCTGGCAGCGAAACAGTTAATTCAGGCTCATTTACTGCCTTTTAAGAAAACATAGCTGATATGGCTGACTTGCTTAAACAAATGTGGTTTCTACTGACAATAGAGATGTACAAACTATGGCATAATGGGATGACGAGTGGATAAGAGGCAATCCGTAATTTCGATTAACACATTAATGAGCGAGCTAGGACGGCCGTACAGTAGTCAATATAACTATTTGTTCAGCACTTTTTGAAATGTACAGCGACAGAATTCAGAACTTGGACCGTTCTTACAGTATTCTCCCTGTACACTAAGTCAGAACCGCAGGATAAATAAAGGGGGCATTTAAGCAGACAATGAAGGCTCTTACAATATTTGATGATTACATTTCCTTAAAACAGGTTATAGGCAACATGTGCACCACCGAGTCAGAACAGTAGTCGAAATTAAGAGCAGAAAAGGGACCTAATTATTAGGGTGAGGCACATGGGCTACTAACTGCTTACTACACAACATACACTTAGTATTACTTTCTTAGCTGCAGTAATCATATCTCCCTGGCATATTACATAATGTATGCATCAGCATACAAGACATTCTGAACTCGCCGTGTTTTGCTTGTGCTGCACGGCGGTCCTTCGTGGGTAAATTTTGTCGTTGTCGTTTTCAAGACAACTGGGAACTCGGGGGAAAAAACAAGGTCGAATCATGATGGCGTCAGTGATCTTCAGGTCGGAGCTCCCGACTTGCAATTTCGAGTTGGATGACCGTTCAAAACGTATTTTCCCAGTCGGCGCTAGTTTTTTCCCCAAGTTCCCAGTTGTCTTGAACTCACTGAAGTCAGATTTCCCAGTTTCTGAGTATCCAGTTGTTTTGAGTGCGGCAGAAGTCATGCTGGATGGACAGCATGGTTAATGTTGAATGTTTATCCTTTTAAACTTGGAAAATAGACCCTTTAAACCCAGACTTGGGACCACACATCCACTCCACTGAATAGCAGGCTAGTGATTGCATTGCAATGCTTGCAGTTAGCCACCTATTGTTGAATTTGTGATTTCTAACTCGTTGTGTAATGTTTATGTCCAATGGCCGATGAGCACTTCATATAACAAGATTTATTTTCCGCTGGCTGCCCCATCACCACAGAAAGCACTGAGCTAAGCTGAAACACCTGCATTTTGGAGCTGCCTTACTCAAGAAAGCAAAAAAGAGACTACGTTTATTAACGCAATTTTTTTTTACATTGTTTGCAAACTGATATGTGACACGTATTAATGTCAAAATATCATGCAAAACAGACAACACTCACAAAAATAAATATATATTTAGCTCTGCACCACCTGCCCTGAATGACGGGTCGCCACTGTATGTCCATAGCATTGTGTGAGAAAAACAAAGGGACACAATAAGTACAATTTCTTACATATGGCTCTGAGGCCAGCATGGATAATAGGCAATAATCCTTGTTACGTGTGTCCCCAACATTCCTAAGTACATAGTCTACCTCCATGTATTTGTACCGTGTTGTACCAAAGAGTATCTATTATATTGACAAGATGGTCGACAGACCGCTCTAACAATGGAAATACATATCTGCAAAGGCGAAAGGAAGGCGGGAAGAGGCGAGATCAGGTGGGGAATGTTTTGCCAATGAGAGGGCAGATACGCATGTGAACAACGGGTCACAACTCAGTACATTCGAAACCTAGGCGTTATGGAACTTAATATTCAATCAAATAAGTCTCGCCTATCAAACTAGAAATCTACTTTTATTTTGACCAAATTCGACTCTCTCTCATTGCCCCCAATACAATAACTCCTCACTTGGTATGCTTAAATGTTTATTTTCGCGCGGACAGATTTTAGGCGAAGTCAACCCTCTCGCTTCGCCTCTTCATCTCTGTTTGTACTTTAGATTCGACAGCGCGTGGCTGAGTGTCCCCGCCCTTCAGCAATCAGATTTTACAATCACGAGGGGAACATGGAGCACGGAGACTTCAATTTCCTGCTGGCTACCGATTCATACAAGGTGAGTGACATTTTATACTGGGTTTACGCACTAGTTAGCGACAGTAGTATACCTAGGACTATGTCTCGTGAAATTATGTCTTAAGTGTGTGGTGGTTCTAATTGATTGTAATTATATTTGAAGGTATAATGCAAGAACAGCCAGCTAAGCCAACTCGTCTATGATAAACATACCATTTATTGCTATAACGTTACAATAGCTACGGTATTATATCTGAGTTCTATGGTCGCCTTCAATGGTCACCTGAAGTCTGAATAATATTATAAGAGCCCATTATATTGAAAGTTAAAATAATGGTATCTCTTCATCAGAAATGAAAATGAAAGTAATTCCTATAGCTTTCTGTTTACAGTGAAACATGAACATAACAAGCTGCAATAAGTCATTGAACCCAGCCCAGATCAACATTTTATCTGTGTGTTTAAAAAATATATATATTCTTTTGTGTTTTTCTTGCCATGCCTTTTAACATAGTGGCAGTAGTACGTTTAATTAATGTCATCAGTGGTGGAAAGTAAAGGTAAAGATACCTTAATAGAAAATGACTCAAGTAAAAGTGAAAGTCACCCAGTGAAATACTACTTGAGTAAAATTCTAAAAGTATTTGGTTTTAAATATACTTAATTATCAAAAGTAAATGTTATTGCTAAAATATACTTAAGTATCAAAAGTAAAATGATAAAATAATGTCAAATTCCTTATATTAAGCAAACCAGATGGCACCATTTACATTTTACTTTTTTTACGGATGGCTTGGGGCAGGCATGTAGACATCATTTACAAATGAATCATGTGTTTAGTGAGTCTGCCAGATCAGAGGCAGTAGGGATGACCAGGGATGTTCTCTTGATAAGTGTGTGAATTAGACCATTTTCCTGCATTCAAAATGTAACGCATACTTTTGGGTGTCAGGGAAAATGTATGGAGTAAAAAGTACATAATTTCCTTTAGGAATGTAGTGAAGTAAATGTAAAAGTTGTCAAAAATATAAACAGTAAAGTACAGATACCCCCAAAAACAGCTAAATAGTACTTTCAAGTATTTTTATTTAAGTACTTTGTCATACTAAAAGTAAAGGATCCGGCTGCAGATGCACCTTGCTACAGTGTATCCTTGTAATAAATCACAGTACTAGCAGGAACCACACCCAGTCACATAGCTTATAGATATGGTGATACACTGGTATGACCTGATGTTGGCTATAATAGTTATAGTTGATGAACCATATGCTCCGATAGATTATTCAATATCCATTTAGACCTGTTACCATTTGAGGACAAGGATTTAATCTGCCCTTGGATTTCAAGGCCTGATATGCGGACAGTGCTGTTGAGTTGTTCTGTTTTAGAGCTGCCACAGACGTTACCAACTGGGAGGGCCTTAATGAGAAGTTTATTTCCAAAAACAATCACTTTTTATTGATGCCCGTTAGATAGAAGTTGGCTTGGCAACAGAATTATTAATATAAACTACTGAAACTGAAACTACTGTGACTACTGAAAGAAGATCTTCTACTTTTTTTGAAGGGATTAAAGGATAAGTGTCCAGACAGCGATTCACTTCCTCATTCTCGTTGTGTAGTATTGGGGCCTCCGCAAAAAAAACATGAACAAAGACTCCACAAACAACCAACGTCATTTTAGAAACGGCAAAGCTCTCAGTATAGTAGTGATGCAGACATTTTTGTCGTTCCCAATTTTATCCCCAACATTATATTCCATTTTGTTTAGACACGAGCGATACCTCTCCGTCCATTCTTCTGTTATATTTCTGCCAAAATAAAGGAAACACTTGAGTAAATGAAGAATACAAAGTATACTAAAAGTATGCTGTTCTGGCGGCTTGTGGTGGCCCAATGTGCTATTAAGACACTTTATATAGTTTCTGTTATTTTGGCAGTTACCTGTAGCAGCAGGCTACACTGTGAATGGAACAGCTGGATAGGGGAAACGTGTTGGGCAAAAGGGAATATAACATTGCGGATAAAGTTCGGAATTACACAATTTCATGTGTACAACATCTAAAGCCGTTGCCGTTGTAACAAGGACGTATTCATGGTGTTTTGGAGCGTGTTATTCGTGGGGTCCCCACACTACACAACGAGGATGAGGAAGTGATTTGCTGTTTGGGGTAAGTTTCTTAAAAACATTTCAAATCACAAAAAAGGTGTCTGGGCCTTTCTATATATATCTTCTTTTTTTTTTTTTATGATTGTAAAAAAGGATACTTCTCCTTTAAGAAGTGAACACAATGGTCTCCACAGTTCACCTCATTTACAATAAATGCTGTTGCTTTTGGAGCTGCTGGTCAGAAACAAGTAGCTTTGGAGAGAACACCTCTTTGACTACCTTGGCATTATGCTGCATATATTATAAATAGCATGCAGACAGTTTGTTTGGCATACAGGTGTATGATATTAATTATTTTCTCACAGCAGGAAAATAATCCTGTAGCAACAGGAAATGTGAATTATTGTGTGGATTATAGTTAATGGACAATTTAGTAGGGGTTGATACATTTTTAGTTATGGCAAATCAAGTCTGAATTTTTCAAGTGGTAATTACAAGCCTTTAGAAGCCTTTTTAAACATTGAATATACACTACAAGTTTGCATTTCCAAATTCCCTGCAACAACTGGGTGATCAAATTAAGATCCTACATCTGTACTATCACAAAGACTTCACCAACAAGAATGGTCATGTTGTCAATAGTTTTTAGTTCCTGTCTTGCATTTGTTTATGCTTTTGTTTTTGACAGTACTCAGTCAGGTCCCACAGAGCAGGAGCAGAGTACGTCAGAGACCGGGTATAACTGGGTGACATTTAGAGTTTAAATTCATCAGGGTGAAGAGAAGGGTAGAACAGTTGCTGCCAGTGATACCAAAGGTCACTAGCACAGAGCATGCAGAGGAAGAGTGGGATGGTTATTTCATAAAACAAAAATATCATATCATCATCCCTGCCAGTTTATTTAACCAACAGTAAAGTTATTTTTCTCCTGGGCAAAGGAGAAAATTGTACACACCTGTTGGAAACTGCAGATTTTTGATGACAAGTCCCCAAACAATCTCAGTAGCAAATATTTGCTTCCTGTTTCCTGTTTATTATACACCTGTACAGATATCTGCATGTTTTCTTCTGACTGTAGATTTCTACAGAATGTAAAGCAGATTGTAGGGACACTTGATGTTAAATGGCTGTGAGACCATGAAGGTTCAGTATTGTCAAATTAGTAAGGGATAAACGCTGAGGTTCTGTACATTACCTTGGAAATAATGGACGACGTCTGGCTCGTCCCTTTGCAGAGTACATTTTTCCAAGGTAATGTACAGAACGGTCTGTGTTTATCCCGCTTATACCACAGTTAACCAAAGAAAACATTTTTGCATTTTTTATAAGCTAAATCATACTTTTCATCGCTAGAGATGCAACCCAGTTGTTCGATTCGTTTTATTTAGTTTAACTAGTCAGTTAAGAACAAAACTCTTATTTACAATGACGGCCTTCCCCAGCCAATTGTGTGCTACCCTATGGGACTCTCAATCACGGCCGGATGTGATGCAGCTTGGATTCGAACCAGGGACTGCAATGACGCCTCTAGCACTGAGATGCAGTGTCTTAGACCGCTGCGCCACTCGAGAGCCCCGTTCTTCATCATTGGACCTGTGTTTACAATGTATCATATTTCAGTTTGTGTGGTTGTTGGTTTAGCTTTCTGTAACTTTGTAGCAAGTACGGTCTGCATGTGTAGGTGCATATTGGGTCATGATTGCAAGGTGTCCCGATATATTTTTCCAACTGTCCTGTTATCTGGTTTTAATGTCCATTCTAGAATGCTTTTCTAGCCAATCAGAAATGAGTATTCAACAACGCTGTGGTATAATTAAGCAATAAGGCCCGAGGGGGTGTGGTATGTGGCCAAAATACCATGGCTAAGGGCTAGTTCTAAAGCACGACGCAATGTGGAGTGCCTGGATACAGCCCTTGGCCATGGTATATTGGCCATATACCACAAACCCCAGAGGTGCCTTATTGCTATTATAAACTGTTTAGCAATGTAATTAGAGCAGTGTTTTGTCATATACGTGGTATACGGTCTGATATACCACGTCTGTCAGCCAATCAGCATTCAGGGCTCGAATCACCCAGTTTATAATTGTCATTAACTGTATTTCTATAATCTAATTTCAGGTCACACATTACAAGCAGTACCCTCCCAACACCAGCAAGGTTTACTCCTACTTCGAGTGTCGGGCAAAGAAAACCGAATCCACTAAGATTCAGAAAGTGAAATATGATAAAACTGTATTTTATGGACTTCAGTATATCCTTCATAAGTATCTGAAAGGTAAGACAAATATCATTCTTATTATTACTAAATTAACCATTTGGCTCGAAGGACCATGAAAAAGAGCAGCACCTAGTACACACCTAGTACACACCTAGTACAACACCTAGTACAACACCTAGTACAACACTAGTACACACCTAGTACACACCTAGTACACACCAAGTACACACCTAGTACAACACTAGTACACACTAGTACACACCAAGTACACACCTAGTAAAACACTAGTACACACCTAGTACACACCTAGTAAAACACTAGTACACACCTAGTACAAAACAAGTACACACCTAGTACACACCTAGTACAAACCAAGTACACACCTAGTACAAACCTAGTACACACCTAGTACACACCTAGTACAAACCAAGTACACACCTAGTACAAACCAAGTACACACCAAGTACACACCTAGTACACACCTAGTACAAACCTAGTACAAACCAAGTACACACCAAGTACACACCAAGTACACACCTAGTACACACCTAGTACACACCTAGTAAAACACTTGTACACACCTAGTACAAACCTAGTACACACCTAGTACAAACCAAGTACACACCTAGTACACACCTAGTAAAACACTAGTACACACCTAGTACAAACCTAGTACAACACTAGTACAACACTAGTACACACCTAGTAAAACACTAGTACAAACCAAGTACACACCTAGTACAAACCAAGTACACACCTAGTACACCACTTTTACAATTTATACTCTCTTATTCTTAACTTTTTCAAAATTTGGTCCCAGCTTCCTCTCACAATTACACGTTTTCCATCTTTCCCACATCCTTCTTGTGTCGACCTCCCGTATCGGTCATCTCTCACCTTCCCAGGGAAAGTGGTGACTCCACAGAAGATCACAGAAGCAAAGGAAGTTTACCGTGAACACTTTCAGGATGATGTGTTCAACGAAAAGGGCTGGGAGTACATACTGGAGGTATAAGGGGCAGCAGAGGGGGTTTTGTGTGTATTGCATGTTAAAGGAGCTACATGTAATACTTTTGTTAATAGTTTAGATTTTTTTATTTTTTTTGTAAGGACTCTGCTTATAAATGTTCGTACTCTATCATAACCCAAAACCATCTATTGTTCTGTGGTCTAATCATGCTACAGTACGGATCCCTGATTTTATGTGTTTCAGAAGTATGACGGCCACCTGCCCATTGAAATCAAGGCTGTTCCTGAGGGTAGTGTGATCCCCAGGGGTAATGTCCTCTTCACCGTGGAGAGTACTGACCCAGAATGCTACTGGCTCACGAACTGGGTAGAGGTTAGTTAGAAAAATTTTGATTGCTTATTTCACTTTTGTTTATTATCTATTTCACTTGCTTTGGCAATGTAAGCATATGTTTCCCATGCCGTTAAAGCCCTTTGAATTGAATTGAATTTTATATGGCTTCTTAGCCTGGTCCCAGATCTATCTTTGCTGTCTTGCCAACTCCTCATGTGACCATAGGAGTTGGCAAGAGGGCACAAACAGATCTGGGATCAGGCCTCTAGTCGGTGCCTAAACCGACCTTTTTCACTATTGACATTACCATAGCATCTTTGAGTCATGCTTCAGCACAGTTTCTATATCTGGTACATGTCCTTGGGATACAACGTCATTTGGACAGATGCATTGTGGTCTATTTATATCTTGCTCATGGTAGAAGGTGTCAGGGCACAGGCTCCTTAATAAACAACAACATTAAGATGCAAGGTTTCTAAAAGAGCCTGGGGCCATACTTCAAACGTAAGCACGCATTTAAAGTATCCACCAATTTAAAAGAGACTATTTACAATTGCATGTAACCTCACCAAGTGACAGTGATTACATCCTGGCACAACTTCTGCTTCAGCCTATCAAAGATATTAGATTTTCAATCCACCAACCAATGGCATTTTCTTAAAATATTTTGAACCTACAAATTCAAGGTTTACCATTGGTCTGTAACAAAATGTTGTTTGGCAATATTGCACTGATGCATCCTTTACTAGGCTACTTGAAGCAGGAAGCACCAGTGACTAGATCAATAAAAAAAAGTGGTCAGAGGAAGCAGATGCTAAGCTACAGGACAGTTTTGCTAGCACAGACTGGAATATGTTCCGGGATTCCTCTGATGGCATTGAGGAGTACACCACATCAGTCATAGGCTTCATCAATAAGTGCATCGATGTCGTCGTCCCCACAGTGACCGCACGTACATACCCCAACCAGAAGCCATGAATAACAGGCATCATCCACACTGAGCTAAAGGCTAGAGCTGCCGCTTTCAAGGAGCGGGACTCTAATCCGGAAGTTTATAAGAAATCCCGCTATGCCCTCCGACGAACCATCAAACATGCAAAGCGTTAATACAGGACTAAGATTGAATCCTACTACACCGGCTCTGACGCTTGTCGGATGTGGCAGGGCTTGCAAACTATTATAGACTACAAAGGGAAGCACAGACGAGAGCTGCCCAGTGACACGAGCCTACCAGACAAGCGAAACTACTTCTATGCTCGCTTCAAGGCAAATAACACTGAAACATGCATGAGAGCACCAGCTGTTCCGGAAGACTGTGTGATCACGCTCTCCGCAGCCGATGTAACCTTTAAACAGGTCAACATTCACAAGGCCTACCGACCCCCATTTTCAATCCCCCATATGTTTTTGGGGTAAATATATGTATCCATATACATACATACATACATACACTCCGGGATGCTGGCCTTCTAGGCAGAGTTGCAAAGAAAAAGCCATATCTCAGACTGGCCAATAAAAAGAAAAGATTAAGATGGGCAAAAGAACACAGACACTGGACAGAGGAACTCTGCCTAGAAGGCCAGCATCCCAGAGTCGCCTCTTCACTGTTGACGTTGAGACTGGTGTTTTGCGGGTACTATTTAATAAAGCTGCTAGTTGAGGACTTGTGAGGCGTCTGTTTGTGAAGGGAGTAGTACACAGCGTTGTACGAGATCTTCAATTTCTTGGGAACTTCTCACATGGAATAGCCTTCATTTCTCAGAACAAGACTAGACTGACGAATTTCAGAAGAAAGGTCTTGTTTCTGGCCATTTTGAGCCTGTAATCGAACCCACAAATGCTGATGCACCAGATACACAACTAGTCTAAATTGCTTCTTTAAATCAGCACAACAGTTTTCAGCTGTGCTAACATAATTGCAAAAGGGTTTTCTAATGATCAATTAGCCTTTTAAAATGATACACTTGGATTAGCTAATACAACGTGCCATTGGAACACAGAAGTGATGGTTGCTGATAATGGGCCTCTGTGTGCCTATGTAGATATTCCATTGAAAATCAGCCGTTTCCAGCTACAATAGTCATTGACAACATTAACAATGTCTACACTGTATTTCTGATCAATTTGATGTTATTTTAATGGCCAAAAATGTGCTTTTCTTTCAAAAACAAGGACATTTCTAAGTGACCCCAAACTTTTGAACGGTAGTGTACATATACACACTTAATTTTATTTTTTTACTTTATTATTCACCGCAAACCCTACCACCCCTCCCCCAATTGGAGTAAACTAATAAACAATAGCACTTAGGCTTCTACCTTCAGTTTATACATCTTATACACATTTTACAGACAATCTGTTTTACAATAGTTATATTTTGTTTGTTTTTATTCCTTCCTCTATTTCTGATGTCTATTTCTGACGTCTATTTCTGATGTCTATTTCTGATGTCTATTTCTGACGTCTATTTCTGACGTCTATTTCTGATGTCTCTGATGTTCTATTTGTAACTGTGATATTTCACAACATTTCTAAACCGATATACATTTTACAGACCCCGTATGTTTTACATTTGTTATCTAGTTGTTATTAGTCCCACACTTCAGTTCCATTCAACCACTCCCATCTATCTCTTAACACCATCCATTTTGGATTTCTAGCAGCCATATATTTTTCAACTGTGCTGCTTCACAAAAGTACTGAAACGTTCTATTCTCATAGCTTCTACAGTTTGTAAATTAAAGATAATCAATCAATAATATAATAATTATTTTAACTATGACTTTTCAAATCACCCAGTATTGCTATCTGCAGTGTTAGTTCTAGATAAATGTTGCAATTCTTCAGCCATTCCTGGACCTGTGACCAAAAATGAGCTACATATGGACAGTACCAAAATAAATGATCTACTGACTCTGCTTCCTCGCAGCAAAATCTACAGAGCTGGGAAGATTGTATCCCCCAATATATATAACATTCTATTGGTTGCAAGAATTTTCTATAATAATTTAAATAGAAAAATGTGAAGTTTTGAATCCGGCGTTGTTTTGCGTGTCAATTCATAAATCATGTGCCATGGAATCGGTACATCGAAAATCTCTTCCCAACTATTTTGCAATTTATATGGCACAGCTGTCAATTTTTTGGTGCTTAAATTAAACGGGTATGTTTTTTATTTATCACAATTTTCTTTATGGTCTTTAATGCAGGGCCGACTGACAAGTTCCTCACTTTTTCCCCCTTCTACTTGCCTTTTCTGTTTTTATGGTAATGCTGCAATTAGTTGGTTGTAATTTTGGGTAGAGCAGACATTTCCATATGTCTGTGTTAGCTGCATGTGTGACATAACTCCACCAGTCCTATTTATGATATAATTTACAAAAAATGATGCCTTTAAAAAAAAGATTTTTTTTATTTTTATCAATTAGTATAGTTGAGTTTAACCACAATATTTGTTGTATTATTTGTTCTATCTTTTCAGGTGGATTAAACTGAAAATGCAACCAACTTTCTAAGGCTTGTTTAAAAAATAACGATATTTTGGAGATTTCATTTTCAAATAACCGAAAGTGAGCAGTTGTAATCTGAATAAAGGGAAAAAGGTCATTCTTGAACATGGGGTGAGACATTCTTACTAATTTACTAGAGATCCATTTCGGATTTAAGTATAACTTTTGTATGACTGATGCCTTTAGTGAGAGGTCTAATGCTTTAATATTTAATCATTTCTACCCTCCGAATTCATATTTGTTATATATAGTGTTTTTTAACCGTGATTTCAAGTCCACCTCGCATCAAGCTTTTTTGTTGAGGAAAAAACTGTTTAATGCCGGTCCTTGATGATTCAAAATGCATGTGACAAAGTGGATTATTATAATAATGCAGGCAATAGCAGTGTGTTTGTGTGCAAGGATTAAATTTAATTCCTTTTTCATTTTCAAGCTGTTGGGCTACGTCCCTTTCCAACACACACATTTCTACATTTCATTTAATCTGAGATTCGAACCCTTGCCACAATCTGCGACAATTACATGGACTATGCACTTCACACAGGGAGCAATTTGACCAGTCAGTCAAATAGACGTGATAGCCTAGTTGCTTTGATGATCAGAACATGCTGTTGGACTGAGGTATGTTAAGGACGCTTCCATGAACGAGTGTTGGAACACGTCCAACTACGTCTACGATTTTAATTGGCTGCAGAAGTTGTGCCAGGATGTAATCACTGCCACCCAGTGAGGTTAGCAAAGGGCTAACATGTGCCATTTTATCTGATGGGACCAGCTAAAATTAAAATTTACTAACGCTTTCCTCTCCTCCTCTCTCAGACCATACTGGTACAGATCTGGTAGCCCATCACAGAAGCCGCTAACCTTCTCTCTTCTCCTTCTCTACCAGACCGTTTACACCGCTAACCTCCTCTCTTCTTCTCCTTCTCTACCAGACCGTTTACACCGCTAACCTCCTCTCTTCTTCTCCTTCTCTACCAGACCGTTTACACCGCTAACCTCCTCTCTTCTTCTCCTTCTCTACCAGACCGTTTACACCGCTAACCTCCTCTCTTCTTCTCCTTCTCTACCAGACCGTTTACACCGCTAACCTCCTCTCTTCTTCTCCTTCTCTACCAGACCGTTTACACCGCTAACCTCCTCTCTTCTTCTCCTTCTCTACCAGACCGTTTACACCGCTAACCTCCTCTCTTCTTCTCCTTCTCTACCAAAATGTTTACACCACTCACCTCCTCTCTTCTTCTTCCTAACAGACGATCCTGGTGCAGATCTGGTACCCCATCACAGTAGCTACTAACTCCAGAGAGCAGAAGAAGATCCTAGCCAGGTATCTACTGGAGACATCAGGGAACCTGGACAAACTGGAGTATAAGCTGCATGACTTTGGCTACAGGGGAGTCTCATCGCAAGAGGTACTTACTGTAATTGATGACAATTATGATAAAAGTGTTTTGATTCATCATACTGTGCATACGACATACATGGATCACATAATACAGCAGGTCAACCTGGGGTCAAACAAAGGCCCTTTCCCAAACCTTTCCTCAGCCGTTCCATGTATTTGATCTATTCATCAAGCTCTTGACTAGGTAAGTCAGGTGGGCTAATTCAGGGCTAAAACAAAATTGTAAAATGTCTCAGGGTCCCAGAGTAAAAGTTTGAGAAACACTACTCTACGCCAAGGTTTCCCAAACTTAGTCCTGGGCTTTGATTATTTGATTCAGCTGTGTAGTGTTAGGGGGGGGGGGGGGGGGGGGGGTTCACCCAAGGGGGGCCCCGGACCAAGTTTGGGAAACCTTCCTCTTCTCAACACTTTGGGTGCGTTCATAAATACCCTCTCGCTATCTACTCCCATTTCAGAGCGCAGAATTTCATTTTAAATATAACCTTTATTTAACTAGGCACGTCAGTTAAGAACAAATTCTTATTTACAATGACGGCCTACTGGGGAACAGTGGGTTAATTCAGGGGCAGAACGACAGATTTTTACAACAGATTGTCAGCTCGGGGATTCTTTCCAGCAACCTTTCGGTTACTGGCCCAACGCTCTAACCACTAGGCTACCTGCCACCCCAAAATAACGGATTCATTTTTTAACGTGCAACACCCATTGAATATGACCGGTGTTATATGTCAAAAACTTTATTAAATTGTTGCCAGCAGCACAGTTACAGTCACCGTCGCCCTAGAAAACATGAAAACAGCCTAACCAGCTCTGCTAGGGCGAGTAAAATGGTCAGAGTGAGGTGTTCTCTCATTTGTGTCTGGAAGTAGCTAGAAAGCTAGCCAACGTTAGCCAGTTAGCCAGTTAGCTTGGGTGCTTGACTGCCGTTGTGAGGTCAGAACGCTCGGATCAGCCCTACTCGACCAGAGCGTCCTGTGTTCTGAACGCTCCGAGAGCAAAACACTCTGAATGTACGAACGGACAATCTGACAACAACCTGAGTTTACGAACGCCCAGAGCACACTCTAAGCACACTCTGGCACTCCATAGTGAATTTACGAACACACCCTTTGTAATCAAAAAACCCGTTCAGTTTCTCATCTTCTATACATACACCATTAGTACACAGCCGTACTATTTAGTTGTTCCTGTCACGTGATGTTTTTGTCTGGTTTCAGACTGCTGGCATCGGAGCATCTGCCCACCTGGTGAACTTTAAAGGCACAGACACGGTGGCTGGTATCTGTGTCATTAAGAAGTACTACGGCACCAAAGACCCTGTGCCCGGCTTCTCTGTGCCAGCTGCAGAGCACAGGTAACACAGAGACACAGGTAGACACAGCGGGTAGAGCACAGTTAGCACAGATTAGAGCTAAAGCAAGCAATAACACTGTAGAAATTGACTGATTTTTGTATGTACATGGCTGTCGACAAGTCAGTTTAACTTTTTAATTCATTCCAGAGAACTCATCTACTCTCACTATCATTTTCAAAGCATGATATCTAGCTCCCTCTTCTGGGTTTTGTATTGTACTACTGTTCCTCTGTGTTTCTCAAACCCATTTTAAGTCACGCTTTGGTTTAAGTGATTTCTTGCTCTACCAAATATACTGTATTGCTTACCAACGGATAAATATATTATTACCAGCACCATCACCGCCTGGGGTAAGGACCACGAGAGAGATGCCTTTGAGCACATTGTGAGGCAGTTCCCCAACGTGCCCGTGTCCATCGTCAGCGACAGCTATGATATCTACAACGCCTGTGAGAAGATATGGGGAGAGGACCTCAGGAGCCTCATCGAGTCCCGCAGCGCTGACGCACCCTTGGTCATCAGGCCAGACTCAGGAGACCCATTAGATACTGTCCTCAAGGTAAAGAAGGATAAATCATCACCTAGTGTTTGTAGTTTACAACAGTCCATTGGTGGTGGAAACACATTGATGAACCATCGGTCCTGGTTCTGTTTAGTTCTCTTTTTGGCCTAGTTTTTTCCGGGTTTTAATGGAGAAAGGGGGTGAGTCTCACTGGCAGTATCACTGGCACTGTGTAGTACCAGTATGATGTTAGTCTTCTGACTACAGCTCATTATAAATACATTCAAATCTTTAAAGAGAGAGTAGGACTATGAACATGTCTCCCACCATCTTGCTGATTCCAAGGTGTTGGAGATTTTAGGGAGGAAGTTCTGCACCACAGAGAACAGCAAAGGATACAAGGTGCTACCCCCTTACATCCGAGTCATCCAGGGGGATGGTGTGGACATCAACACTCTGCAGGAGGTAGGTTCACTGTACTCACCCGCCTACCTGAGCCTCCTACCTTCTTAACCTCTTACCCAGTGGTGTCCAATCGTATCTGTTGTCCCAAGGTTTTATTGTAACCAGTCAGCCACACACTTGATTCAACTAATCACTGTCTTGACTGGAGACTAGGATTAGTTGAATCCGTTGTGTGACTTACTTGTTAGAAGCTTTGAACCACCGGGTAAGATTGGAATGGAGTCCACTGCTTTTAAATGAATAGTATAAGTAGGGCTTGGTTCAGTAAAATGACCTTGAACTCACCCCTCGGGTATTCTGCCGTTGTTTTTCCCAGATCGTGGCGGGGATGAAGAAACACAGGTGGAGTGTAGAGAACGTGGGCTTTGGGTCGGGCGGTGCCCTACTCCAAAAACTGACCCGGGACCTGCTCAGCTGCTGCTTCAAGTGTAGCTTTGTGGTGACCAACGGACTGGGGGTGAGTCAGTGAACGTCCAGTCATTTTCACGAGATGACATTGTTGTAAAATTCATGTCTCTTTCTCAATTCCTTGTGTCCTCTCTCTCCTTGCTTCCTTCCGAAAAAGCAAGAGACAGAGACAGAGACAGAGACAGAGAAAGAGAGAGTACTGTAGGTATATATCACCAGTGCAGGGCAGGAACACTTAAGAGACAGAGATAATGCATCTTAGACCCTTTGTAACATCTGAGTTGTTTGGATTCAAAATCTGTTGTTGACCAATAGTATTACTGTAAAGTTAACCTCCAATCAGATATCAGACCTACATGATGTAATCACAACAGATCGGATGGCTCAGATGACCGTGTCTGCAGTAACGTAGCAGGCGTAAAAGAAAGCTACAGCAAACTTAATACTGGGAGATTTGTAAACTTTTAAAACCATGACTAGAGAGAAGAAGAAAAATTTGAATGGTAGATCTCGGCTTGCATTTTGACTCTGGACTCAGAAAGTGATCTGGACTCAGGAAGTGATCTGAACTCAGAAAGTGATCTGAACTCAGAAAGTGATCTGAACTCAGGAAGTGATCTGAACTCAGGAAGTGATCTGAACTCAGGAAGTGATCTGAACTCAGGAAGTGATCTGAACTCAGGAAGTGATCTGAACTCAGGAAGTGATCTGGTGACCACTGTTGTATTATGTTCTTTTGATTACAGCTGAATGTGTTCAAGGACCCTGTTGCTGACCCTAATAAAAGATCAAAGAAAGGTCGTCTGTCGCTCCACAGAACACCAACAGGAGACTTCGTGACACTGGAAGAAGGGAAGGGGGACCTGGAGGAATACGGTCCAGTAAGTCATTTAAACAAGTGGTCGTCCTTAAACCATAGATATAAGTCTTTTTATTACTCTCTGAGGCTTGAACAGAAATAAATATTGGGACTAATATGGAGTTGTTTAAAAGTCATATTGGGGCAGCAGGTGGTTAGAGCGTTGGGCCAGTAAACGAAAGGTTGTGGGATCAAATCCCTGAGCTGACAATTTAAAAAATCTGTCGTTCTCCCCCCTGAACCCACTGTTCCCTAGTAGGCCGTCATTGTAAATAAGAATTTGTTCTTAACTGGTTAAATAATTTTTTAAAAAAGGTAACGTTTTCTCCCGCTCTTCTTTCCCCAGGATCTGCTTCACACCGTTTTCAGAAATGGAGTGATACTGAAGACGTATACATTTGATGAGGTCAGAGACAACGCTAAGATCAGGGACTGTGATCTGGAAGAGTCTGTAGACTGAGGCCTGTACATGTTCCAACATACTACGCAGAAAGGACTGGATTCCCTTCTACCTCCCTGTACAGCACTGACCACCAAGGATGAGAATAAACAACACTTAACATTGTCCTGAGAGAGAGAGAGAGCGAGATAGAGAGAGAGACTTAATTAGCACAATGATAAAAATATATAAACTAAGAAACTATGTATTTTCTACATGTACTGTAGGATCATGTATGATTGAGAAATTATATAAAAATCACCTTTTATTGAGATGAATTTAACTTGAATCTTTTGATTTTATCATGTATGTTTTTTATTTTTCTCAAAGCCCATTTTATATCGTCCCTGTCTCTGGTTTGAAGTCGGGGAAGGCAAGCTTCCCTTCTGTGTTCACGAGCCATATGTCCAGGATATTCTCACATTCTCAAAAATAATTTGTAAGAACTAAATTACCGTTTCCCTCCAGTTCATTGAAGATGGACAAATGATCCAGAAAAACATCAGGCAGATTATTTTCAAATGTTATGGATAAACAACAAAATGACTTTTCCATCTAGATTTAAATGAGCCAGTTTATAAGGGGATAGTGTGTGTCATCAAAAGTAACAGGCCACATAGTCTTCAAAGTAACTAACGGTCTGTGAGGAATGCCTCTCACTCTTTTCAAGTATAAAGTTACGTTACTTGAACATACTAGCAGCAGTGTTGCCAACTTAGCGACTTAGTCTGCATACCACTGCTGGCTTGCTTCTGAAGCTAAGCAGGGTTGGTCCTGGTCAGTCCCTGGATGGGAGACCAGGTGCTGCTGGAAGTGGTGTTGGAGGGCCAGTAGGAGGCACTCTTTCCTCTGGTCTAAACAAAGATCCCAATGCCCCAGGGCAGTGATTGGGGACACTGCTCTGTGTAGGGTGCCGTCTTTCGGATGGGACGTTAAACGGGTGTCCTGACTCTCTGAGGTCATTAAAGATCCCATGGCACTTATCGTAAGAGTAGGGGTGTTAACCCCGGTGTCCTGGCTAAATTCCCAATCTGGCCCTCAACCATCACGGTCACCTAATAATCCCCAGTTTACAATTGGCTCATTCATCCCCCTCCTCTCCCCTGTAACTATTCCCCAGGTCGTTGCTGCAAATGAGAACGTGTTCTCAGTCAACTTACCTGGTAAAATAACGGTAAAATAAATAAATACAAAATATTTAGCGAGTATTCAGACCCCTCTAGCAACACATTTTTTTTTAAAGCGACTAGTGACTTTTTCTGGTGTTATTGGAGACTCTGACGTGAAAGTACGCATCGTTCTTACGCTTCTCAACGAGCAGCGGGTGCTGCCGTGGGCCCCGGTCCCAAAGCACTCACAGTCCTCGAGCAGCCCAGTCCTGGAGCAGCAGTCCCTCCCAGCTGCAGTCAGAGTAGGAGATGTTCACCCCTCCGCGTCCAGACTGCAAATGAATCGCGCATGCGGGAAGCCACCGCTGGCTGATCCCGCCCTGGCTTACATAAAAATAAAAATAAAATCTGAATTAGGGCCAGACTAGTTACCATAATCTCACATTGCCATTGACAGTTTATACTATTTTCTCTTTTTGGTCCATTTAGATTGTTAATGTAGATTGTATACAAAAACATGTTTAAAATGTTACGGTTAAAAATGTTCTTGTTTTACTGTGACTTGATGTAGGCTCCTAAGTGTACCATAAGGTTAATAACCAAACCAAATCTAGAAGAAAAAATAAAAATAAAAAAAATAAAAAATAAAAACAGTGGGTCACTTTTGCCGGTCCCAAGCCCAGATAAAGGAGGAAGGAGGGTTGGAAACGTGACATTAAAAAAAACAAGAATGACAGAAGAAAGTTCATTTGTAGTTCTAAACATATTTAGGGTGTTTTTTTACTCACTTTTTGTCTCTCCCACGACATTCCTCTCTCCTACAGCACCATCACAATTACATGCACATGGCCAATTATGCAAATTCGGCGATGACGTCACTTAGAGACTTCTAGCGACTTCAGGACAGCCAATAGCTACTTTCCTTACTGAGGAGTTGGCAACACTGACTCGCAGTGGCAGGTAGCGTCTTTGTTTCCGTCTAGCAGCAGTAGCAGCAGCAGGAATGGTAATGATGCCCCAACCTCGAGTAGATTTGGCGCTTGTTAAAGAACCGATTGTCTTCATCAAATTCTTGGAATCTTTTATTTGTTATTATCGATCATATTGACTGAATAGCAAACCGAGTTTTTCACGTTTTATCATCTGAATTTAAGTTTAACAGCGGCGCTTTCGCTTTTGGGAGCTGTAGTGGCCAAGGTTACTGGAATAAATATTGTGTCCATTTCTTGTGGGGAGAAAACAAGAGAAACTTTGATTGAAGATTATATACCTGAAGGGATAAAGCTATCTGTATGTTATATTCATATCTGTTACAGAGTGTAGCTAGTAGCCTCACCATAGTTTGTGCTGTCTTGCCAACTTGCACAATAAAGAGGAGTTGGAAAGACGACATAAACAGATCTGGGACCAGGCTCATCAGGTTAATGGGTTTAGACCAAATTGCTTTGGTAAATGCTTAGTCCCAACCTGCTGTAGGCTTGTTTGAACAATACTGTTAATGTCCTCTAATGTATTTGTATACATTTGTTTTAGTTTCCTAGTAATTATTGTGCATTTGAATAGCCCTTTGAGGACTTGTATTCTATCGTCACCTGTCCTGTGCCCCCCCCAGGTTAAGGTGCCACTGGTGTAACCGTACTATACCAGAGACTCACCTGATTGGGGGCCTTTGCCTTCTCAGCTGAGTTCATTGTGAGCGTCACCATCATGGCCTTCATGTACCGTATGGGGACTGTACTATATGGTATGGGGACTGTACTGTATGGGGACTGTACTATATGGTATGGGGACTGTACCGTATGGGGACTGTACTATATGGTATGGGGACTGTACTGTATGGGGACTGTACTATATGGTATGGGGACTGTACTATATGGTATGGGGACTGTACCGTATGGGGACTGTACTATATGGTATGGGGATTGTACCGTATGGGGACTGTACGTATGGGGACTGTACTATATGGTATGGGGACTGTACTATATGGTATGGGGACTGTACTATATGGTATGGGGACTGTACCGTATGGGGACTGTACTATATGGGGACTGTACCGTATGGGGACTGTACTATATTTACATTTAAGTCATTTAGCAGACGCTCTTATCCAGAGCGACTTACAAATTGGAAAGTTCATACATATTCATCCTGGTCCCCCCGTGGGGAATGAACCCACAACCCTGGCGTTGCAAGCGCCATGCTCTACCAACTGAGCCACACGGGACTATATGGTATGGGGATTGTACTGTATGGTATGGGGACTGTACTATATGGGGACTGTACTATATGGTATGGGGACTGTACCGTATGGGGACTGTACTATATGGTATGGGGATTGTACCGTATGGGGACTGTACTATATGGTATGGGGACTGTACTGTATAGGGACTGCTGGTCTATGTGAGTTACATGAACACACCACTCTGGGACGAAACAGTGAATAATACCATCACGTTAATACATTTACATTGTGGTCATTTAGCAGACACTCTTATCCAGAGAGACTTATAGTCAGTGCATTTTACTAAGGTAGTTAAGTCAACCACACTAGATAGTACTAGTCATTGTGTGCATATAGTTGTCACACTGGTAATACCTATTGGAATCAGCCTACTGCATGGTCAGCTGATGGTTAAGCTTCTGAGTATTTATTCATTAAGACACATAAATAGTTGGAAACAGCAGACCAGGGCTGGCTCCAGGCCACTAGAGGGACTCTGACTCTTACATGTTGTTGTCCCCCAGCTTCTCCTTGTGTGTCTCTTTCCTTCCGTTCTGGCAGAACACTGTGGTGACCGTGCTCTTTGCCATCCTGTGGTTGAAGAGCGCGTCTTCGTGGGCCAGGGGTCTACAGAGTGTACCCTGGCACAGTGCCGAGGACAGGGCATGGTCTCAACATGTCTGTGGTGAGATAATCTCTTTTCTCAGTCATGTTCTCAGTCATGTTTTTTCTCTCTCCTTTTCCACACTGATCTAAAATAAACTGATCGAGTGAAAACCAGCCTAATGATGAGCTTCCACCATATTGTTTTCACATGTCAATATTTTCCGGGTCAGTGCAGATGAAGAGGTGGAGCCAAGGAGAGGACAGATTTCTAAGAAATTGAGAAAAAGCCTAACAGTCGTCTCTCTGTCTCTCTCAGATCTGGGGTTCCCTGAACGTGGTTCTGTGGGTGGGCAACACCTGGGTCCCCTATAAAGAGACCCCATGGCACGACAGAGACAAACTGCCCAGCACCAGAGCCTAGGGATTGTGCCAGACAGGTGCCAGACCTTATATGAGCCCCCCTTCGCCATCCAAAGGTGGTATGGTGCCCTTGCAGGGACACACTTTTTTTTTACTTCCTCTGAGTTGCTCTTGTACTCCCTTTGACAGTTGTCCTTGTCACATTAACTTTTTGTTTTGTGTCTGTAAACAGTTATTATTCTATTACTGTTTCCTTCAACCTTTAGCTTTTTAATCACAATGTTGCTTTCTGTCCATCCACTGACATGTAATTTGCTTTGGTCATTTAGAAGCTTTGGTCATTTATAATCTTTGGTCATTTGGAATCTTTAGTCATTTAGAATCTTTGGTCATTTATAATCTTTGGTCATTTATAATCTTTGGTCATTTGGAATCTTTAGTCATTTGGATTCTTTGGTCATTTAGAATCTTTGTTCATTTAGAATCTTTGGTCATTTAGAATCTTTGGTCATTTGGAATCTTTAGTCATTTGGAATCTTTGGTCATTTAGAATCTTTGTTCATTTAGAATCTTTGGTCATTTAGAATATTCTTTCATGTACAATACTGAATGTATCAGATATTATAGTGTTTTTTTCTCTCTCAGGACAATCCCAGACAATTAATTGCCTTGATGAAATCTTGGACGTCTTTGATGTATTCTTGTGAATATTTAAGATAAGTGAGACTGTACCCCAATTCAATTCCTTTTTAGGCTATAATAGAGCCACATCAAGCTGGTTACAGTAGTAAGGAGACATGCTGTTTACATTCCTGTGTGAAGCTGTGTGTTGACTTTAGTCACATCCCTTCTCTCAAACACATAACATTTTATAAATGTTCAATTTCAACACCCTATAAATTAAACCACATGGACATTTCTTGCTTTGTCACAGGCTCTGTCCTCTAGCCTGGTTCCAGATTTGTTTGTGCTGTTTTGCCAACTCATATGGTCATTTACTGACAGCTCAAACAAATATGGCGCCAGGCTATCTCCCCTGTACCACACACAGCAACCCAGTACTCAGTCACAGGGTGGTGGTTAAACTGCTTCAAAATCGTGATGTATCATGGGTAAATTGTGACTGACCTGATCTAAAAAATAATATTGATTAGATATTTATGATACAAGGTGATTGATTTGTAGATCAGTCAGTCTTGACTCCACTTCAAAGCCGGCTGCAATGTGGAAGGTGTCGTTTGCTTGTCTACTCCCTGTGACTTAAATGATCACGGATGCTTCTCTTCCCAGGAGTATCTGAAGAACAGCTGTGTCATTCGTATGACTGCTGAGAACTTCCCTGTGTGAACAGGGCCTGACCAATGATGAAGGGTCTTACTGTAGTGCCCAACTGCTGAGAACTTCCCTCCGTGAACAGGGCCTGACCAATGAGGAAGGGTCTTACTCTAGTGCCCAACTGCTGAGAACTTCCCTCAGTGAACAGGGCCTGACCAATGAGGAAGGGTCTTACTGTAGTGCCCAACTGCTGAGAACTTCCCTGCGTGAACAGGGCCTGACCAATGATGAAGGGTCTTACTGTAGTGCCCAACTGCTGAGAACTTCCCTGTGTGAACAGGGCCTGACCAATGATGAAGGGTCTTACTGTAGTGCCCAACTGCTGAGAACTTCCCTCTGTGAACAGGGCCTGACCAATGATGAAGGGTCTTACTGTAGTGCCCAACTGCTAGTTGGTGTCCTGTGGAGGACCGGTCTTTTAACATTGAAAAAGTAGATTATAAATCTATAGCAACTTTCTTTGCAATTCTGAAAATGTTATTTGATTATTTTCTGCGTGATTTATACTTTTTTTCTGAGCATTTCAAAACGTACCAAAAGACACAGTTATGGTAGAAGGGTGGCAGGATTAGTGAATCATCAGTAGGACAGTTGGTTACACTTGACTTTGATGAATGATGGCAACGGTCTGCCTCAGCGGTCTGTGCCTCAACGGTCTGCCTCAACGGTCTGCCTCAACGGTCTGTGCCTCAACGGTCTGTGCCTCAACAGTCTGTGCCTCAACAGTCTGTGCCTCAACAGTCTGTGCCTCAACAGTCTGTGCCTCAACAGTCTGTGCCTCAACAGTCTCTGCCTCAACGGTCTGTGCCTCGACGGTCTGTGCCTCGACGGTCTCTGCCTCGACGGTCTCTGCCTCGACGGTCTGTGCCTCGACGGTCTGTGCCTCAACGGTCTGTGCCTCAACAGTCTGTGCCTCAACAGTCTGCCTCAACGGTCTGTGCCTCGACGGTCTGTGCCTCAACGGTCTGTGCCTCAACAGTCTGTGCCTCAACAGTCTGCCTCAACGGTCTGTGCCTCAACGGTCTGTGCCTCAACGGTCTGTGCCTCAACAGTCTGTGCCTCAACAGTCTGTGCCTCAACAGTCTGTGCCTCAACAGTCTGTGCCTCAACAGTCTGTGCCTCAACAGTCTGTGCCTCAACGGTCTGTGCCTCAACGGTCTGTGCCTCAACGGTCTGTGCCTCAATGGTCTGTGCCTCGACGGTCTGTGCCTCAATGGTCTGGGCCTCAACAGTCTGTGCCTCAACGGTCTGTGCCTCAACGGTCTGTGCCTCAACGGTCTGTGCCTCAACGGTCTGTGCCTCAATGGTCTGTGCCTCAATGGTCTGTGCCTCGACGGTCTGTGCCTCAATGGTCTGTGTAACATAGCAACGCCAGAGCAGTTTTAATCTAGATAAGCGTTGACAGGGTATATTTATTTGTCTGTTATCTTGATTTACAAAGCTGTAACCAAGTCATATTATGACCCGACCCAGCTTGTACTAATGTACAACGTATTTGAGTATCTCTGCACGTACATTATTTGCACAAACAATTACACAACTGTTGTAAAGGCTAAACATTTTTCCCCAAACAAAAATCCTATGCTTGACTATAATAATGATTTGAAAGATTTCTAAACACACAAGTAATGTATTATATGTCAGTGAGGAATCAGACTTCAGACATGTTGAGCCTTCCCCTAGTTGTCATGGGTACCATATCTAACTTTACGCCTCCTTCTGAAAGAGCGAACCGAGCAGACCTTGCAGACTGCCCAGACGTTTGTCTGCTCTGACTGGACCAGGGAGATCTTCTATCCTCTGTGGCCCTGCCTACTCCCTCACTCCTCATTTTTGATTGGCCAGTGCTAGCCCTCCCACTCCTAGCCTGTGATTGGGCAGAATGACCATGAGGAATGACCATGCTGCTGCTCTCTGGCTGTATCATAGGGACAAACTCAGACACAGTGGTACCGTCCTTCCAGCGTCTGGCTCCAGACTTACTGTTGTACTCGTACACCCTCCCTGTGACTGAAAAAAATTATAATAATAATAATAATAATTAAAAAATGCTAAAGGTCAGAATTAGGTTTTATATAATCTCAGAACAGATAACAGGAAATGAGAGAAACTTACCAGGATCAACTTCCTCTCCATCAAATACAGTGTTGATCTTGATCACTTCCTGGAATAGAGATAGCGTGTATACAGAGAGGACAGTCACCAACAATTGAATCGAGGTCCTAGAACACAGTGGCACTTTAACAGACTGTAGCCAGACTGGTGGTAGACTGTAGCCAGACTAGGTAGACTGTAGGTAGACTGTAGCCAGACTACATAGACTGTAGGTAGACTGTAGCCAGACTAGGTAGACTGTAGGTAGACTGTAGCCAGACTACATAGACTGTAGGTAGACTGTAGCCAGACTAGGTAGACTGTAGGTAGACTGTAGCCAGACTGTAGGTAGACTGTAGCCAGACTAGGTAGACTGTAGCCAGCCTGTAGGTAAACTCTTACCATTAATATTTCCCTCTTTGGAGGTGTTGGTTCTGGGATCCTATGTGACAGAAAAAAGAAAATATATCATTAGTAATACATGAAATATACATTTCTGTTATCAACAATGTCTTGATTCCCCCACAACCATGTAACGATTCCCCCACAGCCATGTAACGATTCCCCCACAGCCATGTAACGATTCACTCACAGCCATGTAACGATTCCCCCACAGCCATGTAATGATTCCCCCACAGCCATATAACGATTCCCCCACAGCCATGTAACGATTCCCTCACAGCCATGTAACGATTCCCCCACAGCCATGTAACAGCCATGTAACGATTCCCCCACAGCCATGTAACGATTCCCCCAAAGCCATGTAACGATTCCCTCACAGCCATGTAACGATTCCCCCACAGCCATGTAATGATTCCCTCACAGCCATGTAATGATTCCCCCACAGCCATGTAATGATTCTCTCACAGCCATGTAATGATTCCCCCACAGCCATGTAACGATTCCCTCACAGCCATGTAATGATTCTCTCACAGCCATGTAATGATTCTCTCACAGCCATGTAATGATTCTCTCACAGCCATGTAACGATTCCCTCACAGCCATGTAACGATTCCCTCAGCCATGTAACAGCCATGTAACGATTCCCCCACAGCCATGTAACGATTCCCCCACAGCCATGTAATGATTCCCCCACAGCCATGTAATGATTCCCTCACAGCCATGTAACGATTCCCCCACAGCCATGTAATGATTCCCCCACAGCCATGTAATGATTCCCCCACAGCCATGTAATGATTCCCTCACAGCCATGTAATGATTCTCTCACAGCCATGTAATGATTCCCTCACAGCCATGTAATGATTCCCCCACAGCCATGTAATGATTCCCTCACAGCCATGTAACGATTCCCTCACAGCCATGTAATGATTCTCTCACAGCCATATAATGATTCTCTCACAGCCATGTAACGATTCCCTCACAGCCATGTAATGATTCCCTCACAGCCATGTAACGATTCCCTCACAGCCATGTAATGATTCCCCCACAGCCATGTAACGATTCCCCCACAGCCATGTAATGATTCCACCACAGCCATGTAACGATTCCCCCACAGCCATGTAACGATTCCCCCACAGCCATGTAACGATTCCCTCACAGCCATGTAACGATTCCCTCACAGCCATATAACGATTCCCCCACAGCCATGTAATGATTCTCTCACAGCTCGGCTCAGCAGGCAAAACTGGTTGAAAAGACGTCGTAAGCTGGTTGTAACAACATCATTTCAACCAGCTTTGCCTACTGGGAGATAGTATTATTAGTATTTCAGCTAATACTCACAGTACTTCCTTGTCTTCCCGGGGCCTGGGTTTGCAGCAGGAGCAGTCACTGTGTTTAAGAGCCTTGTAGAGCTTCCCACAGAGGTGATACAGCAGGTATGACAGTAAACCCAGCAGTAGCATGGTCCCCAGAGCAATGACAAACCATATATACCAGTTGTCAATGCTGTAGGTGTTCTCGGTGATGGTGATGTATGTTACACGAGGCTGCAAGGGAGAAGGTTAACTGTGGTTGCGCTAGTCTGTGGTTGTGAGGAAATTCACATCGACATGTGTTGTTCAGAGTAGATGTAGAAAAAGAGGCAAATAGTTGTTATGGTAACACTACTAATGTCCTTATTCAAATCAAATCAAAATGTTATTTGTCACATGCGCCGAATACAACAGGTGAAATGCCTTACAGTGAAATGCTCACTTACGAGCCCCTTAACAACAATGCAGTTAAGAATATAGAGAAGAAAATATTTACTACATAAACTAAAGTAAAACTTTAAAAAAAAAAATATTACACAATAAAATAAACAATAATGAGGCTATATACAGGGGATACCGTATATTATGTGCGGAGGTTCAGGTTAGTCGGGTAATTTGTACATTTATTTTTCTACAATGTGAAACAACTAAATAATTCAGGTCTCCGTGACCAAAGGCAGCAGCCATAACCACTGCTTTAAGAAACACTGCCCCTGGGGGAGTGGTGGTCTGACTTTACGCTAGGTTCATTAAAGTATAGAGATAAGGCTTACTATAGTTGTAGTGGTGACGGTGGTGAGGTCAGGGTCCACTACTAGGATATTGATGACGACTGTGCCAGTCTGGGTCAGACCTCTTGGCTCAGACCCTGCAGACCGCAGGTTCCCATCAGAAACCAGCACAGTCAGGCTGTATCAACCAACCATTCAACCATATAAAGTTAGAAGTTAAGACTACATGTAACCGTCACGGTCAGATAATTTCTCAGTTCAGAGTGCATTGTACAGTATATTTTTGTCAGACTGATAGTTGTTCAGACTGATAAGAGCACTAATAGTAGTTAGCATATCTGACCTGTAGTGCCAGACCCGGTCCAGGCCACTCTCATAGTCAAAGGGTTCCTTCAGGAAGAGTCTGGTGACGTTGGTGCCAGAGGAAGGTGAGAACACAAAATGGTTGTTCAGGTTGCTGGCCCCTATAGGGAAACATTTGGGGAAATTTCAACCTTATGATATCTTATATATTTATAAAAGTGAAGTATGTCAGACCAGTCTTCTAGGATCATATCTAGAGTACAGGTTTCTCAGTTAGCTCAGGGCCGGTGTTCATAAAGCAGAGTAGGACTGCTAATTACATGTACTGTGCATTCGGAAAATATTCAGACCCTTTGACTTTTTCCACATTTTGTTTACGTTACAGCCTTATTCTAAAATGTATTAAATAGTTTTTTCCCCACACAATACCCTATAATGACAAAGCGAAAGCAGGTTTTTAGAATTTTTAGCAAATGTATAAAAAATGTTAAACATTAAATACCAAGCTTTGGTAGGAATTGTCCGTAGAGACCCGAGACAGGATTGTGTCGAGGCACAGATCTGGGAAAGGGTGCCAAAACATAATTCTTAAATGGAAGAAGTTTGGAACCACTAAGGCTCTTCGTAGAGCTGGCCGCCCTGCCAAACTGAGCAATCGGGGAGAAGGGCCTTGGTCAGGGAGGTGACTAACAACCCGATGGTCACTCTGACAAAGCTCTAGAGTTCCTCTGTGGAGATGGGAGAACCTTCCAGAAGGACAACCATCTCTGCAGCACTCCAACAATCAGGCCTTTATGATAGAGTGGCCAGATGAAAGCCACTCCTCAGTAAAAGACAGCCCACTTAAAGTTTGCCAAAAGGCACCTAAAGGACTCAGACTGTAAGAAACAAGATTCTCTGGTCTGATGAAACCAAGCTGAACTCTTTAGCCTGAATGCCAAGCATCACGTCTGGAGGAAACCTGGCACCATCCCTACGGTGAAGCATGGTGGTGGCAGCATCATGCTGTGGGGATGTTCTTCAGCGGCAGGGACTGGGAGACTAGTCAGGATCGAGGGAAAGTTGAACAAAGCAAAGTACAGAGAGATCCTTTATGAAAACCTGTTACAGAGCACTCAGGACCTCAGACTGGGGTGAAGGTTCACCTTCCAACAGGACAACGACCCTAAGCACACAGCCAAGACAACGCAGGAGTGGCTTCGGGACAAGTCTCTGAATGTCCTTGAGTGGCCCAGTCAGAGCCCGGACTTGAACCTGATCAAACATCTCTGGAGAGACCTGAAAATATCTGTGCAGCGACGCTCCCCATCCAACCTGACAGAGCTTGAAAGGATCTGCAGAGAAGAATGGGAGAAACTCCCCAAATACAGGTGTGCCAAGCTTGTAGCATCATACCCAAGAAGGCTCAAGGCTGTAATCGCTGCCAAAGGTGCCTCAACAAAGTACTGAGTAAAGGGCCTGAATACTTATGTAAATGTGATATTTCCGTTTTTTTATTTTTATACATTTGCAAAAATGTATAAAAAACAGTTTTTGCTTTGTCATTATGGGGTATTGTGTATATATTGATGAGGGGGAAAAAAGGATTTAATCTATTTTAGAATAAGGCTGTAAAGTAACAAAATGTGGAAAAAGTCAAGGGGTCTGAATACTTTCCCGAATGCACTGTATGTCATTTAGAAAACACTCTTATATAGTGCGACTTTACTCAGGAGAATGAAACCTTATGTCGGGCAAATGGACTTTGGATGTGTGATCTGCTGAATGACCACTACTATGCTTAGACATTCGGATATCGAAATAGTCCCCAAAGATGGGACATTCAAAGGCATTAAGGGAAACGTCTTTAAAGATTTACACTGATTAGATTTTTAGTGAGTGCATACATTTTCATACTGGTCTCCCTGTGGGATTCGAACCCACAATCCTGGCGTTGCAAACACCATGCTCTACCAACTGAGCCACAACGGACCAAGTCATCTCAAATTCACTTTTGACTTTTGTAATCATATTAGATCATTTAGACCTGAGGAACCTGATCCTAGATCAGCATTCGTACTGAAATGCTTTCTGAATACTGGCCTAGAGGCCGGCAGTACCTGAGATAGAGTAGATGAAGGATGCTGGAGGGGAGTCCCTGTCTGAGCAGGTCACGATGAAGCCCTGGATGTTGGAGCCCGTCCTCAGGTCCTTGGGGACTATTAGATGTGTCTGGTTGGGGCCACACAGTGGAGGCTCGTCATTGGCCTCTGTGATGTTGATAGTGACCTAAACAAAAACGCACAAATCACCAATATTTATTTTTAATTACCAGATAAGACCCATTGAAGATAAATACCCCTTTTGCTAGGGCAACCTGGAAGGCGAAAAAAAAAAAAGTGGTTGGGAAAAAACAGGCACTGGACTGTGTTTACATCATTAGGAATAACGTCTTGTTATGACAATATAAAGGTCACCAGGTCGTGGTACCGTAGTGGTGGCAATGAGCGGACTGATGGGGTCCCCGTCCTGAGCTCTGATGACCAGGCTGTAGATCTGGGTGGTCTCGTAGTCTGGCCGGGTCAGTAGGGCGAGACTCCCCAACTTGGGGTCCAGGGAGAAGATGTTAGACAGACCACCAGTTCCTCCACCAGAGATCAGGGAGTAACGGACGCCGGTGGCAGGGAGGTCTCTGTCCGTAGCTTTCACTGATCCTATCACCGTCCCACCTGGAGGGAGAGGCACAAACATATCAATGAGCTCGGTGTGGTGTAGTGTAGTTGTTGTAGTGTAGTTGTCATAGGTGTGGTGTACACCTGCAGCAAATGTGGCAAGCAGTCATCAGTATCATTACTTTGGCTGTACCTGGTCCCAGATTGCATTGTGCCAGATCTGTGACCAGACAATGTTATAGTTGTTGCAGTTATTATAGTTGTAGTGTAGTTGCTGTAGAGTTTTTGTTATAGTTTCAGTGTAGTTGTTATAGTTGTAGTGTAGTTGTTATTGTTTTAGTGTAGTTGTTATAGTTGTAGTAACTTACGTCCAAGAAGCTCAGAGATTCTGTAGAAATACGATGGAGAGCTAAACACAGGGGGAAACTCATTCACAGGTGTCACCGTCACATAGATGTATGCACTACCTGCAAAGCACCATGGGAATCAGAGTTCAAAATGAGTCTGAGTGGAGGGGGAAAAAATCACACTACTGTACTTTGTGATATACAATTGTGTTCAGTCTAGGCAGTCAGTCACCTAATAAAAAAAGAAACAAGCAAACCAGCAAATAAACAGTCACCTACCTTTTAGGTTGGGCTCATCCTTATCCTCAGCCACAGCCAACAGGCTGTATTCATTACCATCAAGCAGGTTACTGGGATCCTCAAGGTCTAGGTTCCCTTTGAGCTGTACGGGGAAAGAATTGTAAACAACCTCATGTAAGTATACGTTTGTGACTTTGTATGAATGGGATCATTCAGTAATTTCATACTTTCACGTCACTGGTCAGGAAAAACTCCTGTCCCTTTAAATATTAATATTCTGCTTACTACGATCTGATTGGATCCCGTGGGTTCCAGAGCAAAGCGGTTAGCGCAGCCCAGACAGGACAGGCCAGTGAACAGGAACTCTCTGAAGGCCGTCTCAACGTCATTATCTGTACACGTTACCGTGGTGATCAGGGCCCCAGGCTTTTCCGTCTCAGATACTGCCACCCTGGATCCAGTCAAAGGAAACGATGCAATGGATACATAGCAATAATGGCTGCTGCCTTCGTGCACATACTAGTGTCCGCATGGGTTCAAATCCAAGCCACATCTCTCCTGACACACTCCTTTCCTAACTGTCTCTATCTGTTGGATACAATACTGGAAATAAAGATAAACAACAGTATAGAAATATGACCTCTGTGCGTCTGGGGAGCAGATGGGAGGGTTGTCGTTAATGTCAGTGACGGTGATGGTCAGAGTGATGGTGTTGGTCAGAGTGATGGTGTTGGAGGGAGGACCAGAGGGGCTGGAGGTGGCTGTCACGGTGACCGTTATGATGGGGTCCTCCCTGAGAGGAGCTAAGTCACGGTCCATCCTTTTGGCTATAGTCACCAGGCCAGTGTCTGAGACATGGGACAAGCCAAAACACAGGGGCGCACAGTGAGCATTTACAAAAAAATTTAAATAATGTTAATTGTTTTTAAAAATTTCAATCAGGTTGTGAAGCTGAACTCATAATGTATGTCCACATTTCATATTTTTCTAATTGTAGTGGGGACTGTTTGTTAAAACTGAAAATTCCAATCTTCACTAATTGATCACAGAACAAATTCCCTTTTAGTTATGGTCAATTATCGATATTTTGTGGAAGTACGGTAAGTATGTATAGTATGACTGGGCATTGTACTCACATCTGTGTATAGCCAGGTAGTTGTTGGTGCCGATGCTGTAGATGATGTAGAAGGAGTCATCGGGTACCACTGCTGTGATGTTGGTCACGATAAACCCTGGACTCAGCTCCTCAGAGACTGTGAAGTCTGTGATTGTACTGCTTAGGACATAAAACACACACAGTATAGATATACAGTATTAAAAAAAAATGGGTAAGGTCATACAGGAATCGAAACAGCTAAATGAGAAACACAATTTCAACCAGTGTGCTACCTACAACCGTTTATGACAGATTTTTAAAAAACTATCTATGAACTAATTCACTTTTATAAATGATGTATATGGGTATTTTCTAAAGTACAGGGTTACTAAAGTCTTCAACAGACAGGGAATAGCAATACTGACTTCAGGAACTGAGGTTTATCATCGTTCCTGTTGACGATGTTGATGACCAGTGTTCTGGATACGCTGTTGTTCCCATCACTCACTGTCAGCTTGAAGGCATAGCTGCAGGACACAGAATGCAGGACGTTTTAAGAATTAGAATGTAACGTTTACAAGACATCACTAACATAATGCTGTGGTGTGCTGTTAGCGACATCAGTGGAGAGGCATTTTCAACGGCACGGTACCCAATCCTCTGGTATAAAATATTATAATGTGATGTCTGTGTGCAGGAGACATATGTCTACCTTCTGGGGTCAGTCAGGTAGTTGAACTGTTTAGTTGTAGTCAGGAAGCCTGAGCCAACGTCAATACGAAACTCTGTGTTTGACGGGGTCAGTGTAAACTAAAATACACAACAACATGTAAGTCAGATATTTCAACTAATAGACAGTGTGTGTCAGGGTTGGACAGTAAATTAAATTTCAATACGGTGAATTTCAATTTACTTCCTAACTGAATTTAAATGGAATTTACCCAACCCTGGTATGTGTGTGTGTGAGAGAGAGAGAGAGAGAGAGGTTGAGGAAGCCATACAGTCACAGGCTGGTTCTCAGGATCAGAGACTGTTGGCCTGTAGATCTGTCCTGGTGGGGATTTCTCCAGAACATACAGGACAGACTCTGAGAGGATACAGGAACACACAAGAGGTTAAAATGGGCTGTGTAAGTCATAATAACCATATCACGCATGTTCACACACAGGCACACACAGTACCTTCATCTAGGAATACAGGGGGTTCGTTGACATCAGTTAGGATCACTGTGAGTCTCTGAAGAGCCATGTCCTTCGTACTGTCCACAGCGAGGATTTGAAGGACAAAGCTGTTGGGTGACGTTTCAAAATCCAGGTTGGTAGTACCTGTTACTGTTACCTGTTTTCAGAGCAGAAAATGTATCATGAAATCATCCTCCTTTACTCTTACTTTGCAAGACATGGCGTTTCTTCTGTGAGGGGCTGTATCAGACCTGGGTTTAAATATTATTTTAAATCATTTTAAATAAGTCTCAAAAGTACAAAGCCCATCCACATAGCTCTCCAGACAGGCTGAAAGAAATGCTCAAAGTATTTGAAAGATTTAAAAAAGTATTTGAACCCATGGTCTGGTACATATCAGGCCTTGCTAGGGTAGTATTGAGCAATGCCTCACCTGTGCTTTGTTAGTGTTGATCATGGACACTGTGAATGTGTTGGTGAGGGGGTCAGAGTTGAGTATCCTGGGGTATCCTGATGCCAAGCTGGCACCTGGGGACAGAGCCACCTGGAAGCTGTAGGTCACAGTGCCAGCCTTGCTGTTCTCTGCCAGTCTAGCGGTGCCTGGCAGGCCTATCAATGAAACCTCTGGAGCCGATTCTGAAACCATCCCCACAGGAAATGAACACCAGTTAATGAGAGCAAGGCACCAAACAGAATAAAATGGCACTGAATAAAGTTTAAAACAAGTGATATCTGATTCTGAAAGTGAACAAAAAAAATGCTTGTTTGTTTTTCATTGCAAAACGCTTTACTATGGTGTACCTTAACGAACATGACCCAGGAAAAGTCATACAAAAACCTATATTCAAAATTAGCAGCTCAAAAGTACAGTGTATAGAAAAAACCACTTTGACAGAGGACAGTCTGGATGTAGTTGTCTCACCTCGTATCATCCACATGCCCAGGCTCAGTAGGAGTATGAAATCCATGGCCATTTCTCTCGTCAAGTATCAAGTGTCCTCTCAATAGCCTTATGCTACACCAAAGTAAGTTTGAGTGTGTACTCTCTACTTGGGACTATCGCAGTTTGGTTACTGGAAGGCTAGACATTCTACTGTAGGCTGTGTTGCTAGAGTCCTGTGTTGGTAGATACAGGAGTTTATGGTCTTTACCTTTTGATATGTGAGTCACACCAACTGTAAGTACGAGCCATTTCCTCTACCTTATGTTAAACTGATGGAGGACAATGCTCCAACATATTTAAACAGAGCTGATTGTGATCCGACTCTGAACTAGACCCTGTGTATACAACAAAGACCATGTTTGAGGAAAGGCATGTCCACTGTTCACAAAGAGGATGTCTTTCTGGAGATATCAGCAACATTTCTTTCTGCGCATGTAAAATTTGATTATCACTAAAATGGAATATTGATCAGATTCTCTGAAAAGTCCTTTGTTTACAGCTAAACACAAATTAATAAACGTGATCAGATTTGATTCCTCAGTAGATACTGTGAGTTAGTTTGGTATCTAGGGCTAGGCCACTACAGTGGATTACACCACTGTTCAATGACTAGAAGGAACTCAACCTTTCAATAACTTTTTCCCCCCAAACACAGGTTGACAAAACACTGGATGAGGTGGGTTTAAAATAAAGTTGCCATTTTTAAATTAGTTGGAATAGTTTTACAGAAAGATCCGATCAGATTTGTGCTGTCAATATGTAGGTGTACGTGCTGAAAGCAAAGCACCATTTTAGAAACTGTTCATACTTCGTTAGTCCATTGGAACCACACGCCAAAACCCTAAAAGCTGCCAAAACCAAAACATTAAAATTGTACACTGGTCAGCATGCTTAAAATTTAACTTTTCACTACAACTATATTTGCATAAATCCCAATCATTTCAGGTGCCATAGACTTGAATGAGAAATCCCAGTCACTACTACATTTACATTGAAGTCATTAACTAGCCTTTAAAAAGCTAGACATGCCATTCCAACTTTAAAATGTGCAGACCGGTCTGAATGTGTGTATACAGCTTTTTGGAGACCATTTACACTTCTTGACCAAAAGTTTTAAAATGTGCAAAAAGCTCTATAGCCCACTGCTCTTAAACCGTTAACTATAAAACACCCAAACATTGACAGACTTTAAAATTATAACCATTTTAGAAGTGCCTAAAAGCACCATACAATTCAAAATGTGTGTTCACCGCTGTTCATGAGCCGTTTCAGCTACAAATACCGACGTGTACAGTGACTCAACTTAGACGCTCACAGCTTCCATGCCTACTGCAAACTATAAAGCCTGTTGTAACCCTATTCATTGCAATTGGCAGAATACAGGCTTTTAAATTGTGATGCACTACCACTGAACTAAAGCATTTTGAGAGCTTAAAAACCACATGGCTTTTAATAATATACTCCCTGTAGCCTACTACATTAACCCACTGACAGCATGGTTCAAAACAGCGGATTAATTGACCCACTAAGCAGTTAAATTTTGTGCATCTAAATCACCGAGTCCATCTTTAAATGGGAACGCCTCAACAGTGTTCTTTAGACATTTTGTATTCTGTCATATTTGTAGATGTGACGCTTTATTCAATAAAAAGTATTTAGTTTACGTATAACTTCACCCGTACCAAGAGTCCAACTATATTCACCACAGACAGTAGACCCTTCAGGGAAATATTTATTCAATGGGATCAAGGGACAGTGTCGATCACATCTTTTCCAGCTCAGTTAAATATTAACAAATTTACAATCATGAGGAATGTAACAAAACAGAAACAAAAACACCAGCCTTAAAAAAATCTCGCCCCATCAGGACCCTCCGCAGAGTGAGTAAAGTGTGGCCGATGGCCTCGACTTAGCCCGGTCCCAGATTTGTTGGGCAAGAGAGCACAAACAGATGTGGGACCGGGCTAGTCTTGATTGGTGGCTGTTGGGTATCCTAGACAGCAGGTGGTCTTGGCTAGACAGACTGAATCACACTACATTTCACTATTGTTTCACTTAACACAGATAATGGAGTGGAAACAAACATGAACACAAGTGGAATTCGGTCTGGGTTTCCAGTCAGGACTTCGGCCTTTGTTGTGGCTCAGCTCCAGGACAGGTCCATCATCATTACACCCTCATTTACAGTGCTTTATAACTCATCTTTGTCAGTTGCCTGTTGGCCAGAGAGAGGGAGGTTGGTTGGTTGTAGTTTCACCATCATTAACTAAATCATGCAGAAGAAAACACTTCAATTGAAATAATGAATATTCAAATGATAACCTCTTCCCCAGGCTATTGGGCACAGCAGAGGAGGCTGCTGGGAGTAGCTATAGGAGGATGGGCTCATTGTAATGGCTGGAATGGAACAAACATGTGGTTACCATACGTATGATACCGTTCCAGCCATGACAATGAGCTTGCCCTCCCAATAGCCCCTCCTATCAGCCGCCTCTGGTGCATAGCGCATATTAGCCTGGTACATCAATGATTCAAAGTTGGCCTTAGTGGGAGTGATCTCACGGTCTCTCGGTATTGGCTAACCAAAGCCAAGTTTGACATGTTGGTCCACCAAATATTTGGGTGTTTGTGTCTGAGAAGGAAATTATCTGAACTATAAAACCATGAATGAATGTAATTTCCCAAAATTGGTCAACCGCAACATGTGATTTGAGACTCACCGCTTCTTCATCTGGAATTTCCTCCTCTTCCTCAGCCACTTCATCCTCTGCTGGCTCTTCAGGCTCCTCCTCCGGCTCCTCCTCTGGCTCCTCCTCAACCTGCAAGGGGCGGGGCAAAACAGGATTAGATATAGTTTCCTCAGCATTTAAGAGTAACACTGCATTTCTTTTTCAAACATGTGGGATAAGCCCTGAGCTAGAGCAGGTAGGTTTCCCGTCTCCGGTCCTGCACAGCACATGTTGTAGCCCCAGACAAAAGACAGGTTCAAGTCATTGAGGGCTTGATGATTGAGTCAGGTGTGCTTGTCCAGGCCTAAAATCACTGTACTGGAGGGGAAAAGCTTGGCTACAGCACCACTCATTTACAGAATTTAGGAGTTGATCATGTCTTGTGTATTTGGCAGGGCTGTGACATGCCTGTTCGGTGAGGTCCACGTTCATACTGAGCCGCAGCATGCGCTCAATCCGGTCTCCGTAGGCCTTGGTGTCTTGGAGCTGGTAGCCTGAACGCAGCGTTGCCGTCTCAAACAGCACCATGGCCAGGTCTGAGGCAGTCTGGTCCTCGCCATTCGTCTGCAGGTAAGAGAAATAGAAGGGATGAGAATTAAAACACTCAGCGATATGACGGCGCCACGAGCAGCACAATGTACAAACATCATTCAGCTGACGAAAGATGACATTCTCTAGCTTGATCCTCATTGCCCCCCCCCCCCTCTCTTGAGAATCAAGTATGACAAATGTCACACGGTTTGTGTTATAGGTTGTGAATACTTACAGAAACACGTTTCAGCATCTCCTTGATGAGAGGGTGCTTCGGGTTGATTTCTAATGTTTTCTTCTGGCTTGCATAATAACTGGAACCAGAGCAAGAGAATTAGGAAATCTGAAGCACAAGTAGGATCTTCAAATCAAAAGTCAATCAATGATATCAACATTTGGATCCTTTCAAAAAGTAGGAATGAGGACGTGTTCGAGGTGATCAAACAGAAGCGTATAGTGACCACTCACTTGGTGGAGATGTCTTTCCCGGTCTGGTAGGCCTGCGCCTTCATGATCCTCTCCATGTTACCAGACCAGCCGTACTGGCTGGCTACAAGAGCACAGGGGGACTTGGTCAGCCTCTGGGACAGGATGGCCTTCTCAATCTACAAGAGAAAAAGGACACATTGGCAAAAATAAAGGTTTTCCACAATATCATTTAATCCAAAAACATTGAGGTCCGGATTCTCCTTTGAGAATGTTTTATTTTTTAATCCAGCACTAAACTTAATCCGAGTCTGGAAAAACCAAACATATTTTTTTTTATCTCGAGTGGGCTGAAGTTTGACCTTTTGCCTTCATGTTCTGTATGTTACCTTATCCTTGAGGGCGCTGTCCTTCATCCAGGTGGTGAGAGGTTCATACTCCTTCTCCAGGGCCTCCCTTGTCTCCTTGGCCTTGTCACTCTCGTCAAACTTGATGCCCTCCTTGGCCACGTTCTGGAAGCGCTTGCCATCGAACTCTGGCAGAGCCTGGACACAGTACTCATCTACTGGCTCGGTCAGGTAGATTACCTCATAACCCTTCTTCAACAGGCTCTCTACGAAGGGAGAAGACTCCGCCTGGGGGACGAGGACATTACACAAGGGACGATTAGGGTTTAGGAGGAACATTGACCTACAATTCCACTAGATTGCTTACACCTTACAGATCTGCATACATCTCAGGGGAAGGGGTAGTGAGCAGATTGGAACCAGCTGAGTAGTTTCATTCAGAGAGGTTTCCTTAACGTCATTTGAAGACAGAGTTCAAAATAAGACGGAAAGTAAACGGGAATCCCAGAAAAGGATAGCTTTTAAATGAATCCAGTTCACAGTCCACTCTTCACACCTCCTTTTAGCTAGTTCTAGACATGAAGTATATCTGGTCCCGCTTCTCCATCTCTACGTATGGCCCCTGCCACACCAGGCCACCGCCACACCGCGGCAGCCTAAGTGGCCTACACAGTGTAACACTACCCACCTCCTTGCGGCTGGTCCCGGCCATGAAGTAGATCTTGTCTTGCTTGTCCTTCATCCTCTCCACGTACTGCTCCAGGCTGGCCAGCACCGTGTCGCTGTTGGAGGTCTGGAAACGTAGCAGCTTAGCCAGACGGGTCCTGTTGGAGTGGTCCTCGATCACACCCAGCTTGATGTTGGTGCCAAACTCCTTCCAGAACTTCTCGTTGTACTGCTCTTCGGCGATCTTCTTGATCATGTCCAGGGTCTTACGCACCAGCTTCTTACGGATCACCTGGATGGGGGAACGTTTCGTTAAGCTCACATCCTTCACTACGATGGTTAATAACAAGTCATATCTTCATTAGGCACCAAACTGACCCGAAACAGATCACTTGTCTAATTAGAGGCTCACCTTGAGCAGCTTGTGTTGCTGCAGGGTTTCTCTAGACACGTTCAGGGGCAGGTCATCAGAGTCCACCTAATAAAACAATCATAAATCACTTAGAGAAAGTAATAACATTAAACGAACAATCATTTAACTGTACAGCAGGGTCAAGGGTCAATTCCAAATCAGATTATTATTTTTAAACCCGCTGTACCAAGTCTTAGATTAGTTCTATAACGTAAGCTATGTAAGGTTCACTCACCACTCCCCTGACAAAGTTCAGGTACTTGGGCATCATGTCATTGAAGTCATCAGTGATGAAGACTCTACGGACAAACAGCTTGATGAAGTCGTTCTTCTTGGTTCCGTACTCGTCGAACATGCCCCTGGGGGCGGCAGCGGGAACAAACAGGATGGACTTGAAGGTGACCTCACCCTCGGCTGTGAAGTGGATATGGGACAGGGGCTCGTCTGTGTCCTGGAGGGGGGAGAGCGACAAAATCAATCAAATTAGAATGCCAATCAAAAAGAGATTTATAAAGCCCATTTCATGTCAACAGTTGTCAAAGGGTTTCACATTAACCCAGTCTAGACTCCGAAGAGCAAACTAAAATGGATGCTTTGGCTAGGAAGAAGTCCCTGGAAGGAAGTCAGGGTCGCAGACTGCATACCTTGGAGAAGGTCTTGTAGAAAGCCTTGTACTCGTCTTCCTCCACTTCTTTGGCTGGTCTCGTCCAGATGGGCTTAATGTCGTTCATCAGCTCCCAGTCCCACACAGTCTTCTCAACCTGGACCAAAGGCATGGAAGTGGTTTTGAGTTTTTAAAGTCAACAAAAACATCCAAAATAAGACACCAATTGATTACTAAGTTGTATTATGTGTGTTTGAATTGATAAAATAAATGGAACTGGTACAGAAGGAGAAGTTTGGGAAACTAAAACAAGTCAAGCTGTTTGTTTTTACCTTCTTTGTCTTTGGCTTGTCCTCCTTCTCATCCTCCTCTTCCTCCACCTCTACCTCATCCTCAGTGGCATCTTTCTCCTCTGCCTCTGTGTCCTCGTCGATGGGCTCCTCAACAGTCTCAGTCTGGACAGGTGGAAGAGAAGGGAAAATTGCAAAATGTTATTCCAACAGCTCACTGCTACAATGGTTCACCATGGTTTGTTCCTTTGACAAACTGGTCTCAAACCCTTCCTCTCCTTTATCTAGGATAAGCTTGATTCCACCATATTGTTTCCACCTGTAAATTATTTTGCCATCAGTGCAGAAGGAGAAGACAGGAAAAATAGTATAGTTCCACTCCAATACCTTGCTGGACCAGACGTAGATGGGGAAGTTGATGAACTGGGAGTACTTCCTGACCAGGTTCTTGATGGTCTCCAGCTCCAGGTAGTCTGTAGCCTCCTCCTTCATCACCAACCTGGACCAATCAAAAAGACAAACGGATAGAACCACGTTAGTGTCAAAACATGAGTCAGTCAAAATACAGATTGATTCAATGTCATGGTACTTCGTGTTTTGAATATCATTGAGGGATTTTGTCCTGTATTATCTTATAACGCTACACAAGTTCATTTAATTCATGGCCACTGTATGAATACCATAGCCTGGTATTCAAAAACTTTTAAACACTAGGAACATTTGCTTACGGCTGTCTAGACTGCCAGTTTTCACTTTTGGAAGTACCAAAAAATGAAGTACTTACTATGACTGATGTGTGGTTGTCTCACCTAGCTATCAACTGTAAGTCGCTCTGGATAACCATCTGTTAAATGAATAAAATGTAAACATAACAAATGTACTCTGACACTCACGTGATGGTGGTGCCTCTTCCTAGGGTGTCTCCACGGGGGTCCTCGATCACGCTGAACTCATTGGAGTCAGACTCCCAGATGTGCTGTGTGCCGTTGTTGTGCTTCGAAGACACAATCACCTTATCAGCAACCAGGAAGGCGGAGTAGAAGCCCACGCCGAACTGTCCAATCAGCTCTGAGGTGGACTGGCCCTCACTTTCAACCTCCGTCATCTTGTTCAGGAACTCGCTGGTGCCCGACTTGGCGATGGTACCCAGGTTTCTAATCAGGTCGTCTTTGGTCATGCCAACACCCGTGTCTGTGATGTGGAGCATGTTCTTCTCCTTGTCAGACTAGGGAGAATATGAAGAGAATAGGTGAGCTCAACCTCAGAAGTCCTAATGATATTTTAGTAATAATTTCCTTGTCTTACAAAGCAGAATGGATCAGTCAAAATATCTTTCAAAGACTAAACCTTTCTCCAACTCAAATTTCCTCCATCCCTCTCTTAACAGCCTCAAAACACATTGGAGAAGAAGGTCCAAGGGGAAGGACCATCTCCAGTACGGTTGAGAGGAGTGCGAGGACTTGAGATTGAGGACGTGACCATGAAACACACCTTGATCTTGATGGTGAGCTCCTCGTTGGCGGCCAGTGCATCGTCATTGGTCAGAGACATCAGTCTGATCTTATCCAGAGCATCAGAGGCGTTGGATATCAACTCCCTCAAGAAGATCTACAGACAGGAGGACAGGATGGTTACTGTTAATAACATAAACCTCTTGAGTTGGTTATGAATGGATCCACTCAACTTTTACTGACTCTACAATCTGGAGTCATAATATTAACCGTCTCAAAATCCAACACAGACAGGAGGACAAGAAAAGATGGGAAAGTTTCCGGAATGGAATCCTTCAACCCTACCGCTACTCACCTCTTTGTTCTTGTAGAGGGAGTTAATGATGAGTTTCATCATGCGATTGACCTCTGCCTGGAAGACATGTTTCTCCGACTTCTCTCTAATCTCTTTGATCTGAGCTGCGTTCAGCCCGTCCAGCTGGATAGACTCCTCCTCTCTGAGGACAGAGACAGAGAAATCAATGACATTCAACAGGTCAGTGCATCACACCGAACTGTCACCTTTCTTTTCCCTGTAGCCGACTTCTGTCATGTTTCACTTTAAGGTCCCTCCCAAACAATTGTGTCGGATCTGTGCAACTACCAAACACACATCAGTAATGAGGCTGGGACCGCCCCTCAGTCTGGTTTCTTTTTAAAGTTTCTCCCTCTGACCTACCTCTGCACCACCTCGTCATCCGTCTTGGATCCATCTCTGCTCTTTCCCAGATCATCCTCCACAGCGCCGTCGATGTCAAGTTCATCTTCTGCTCTCACAGATGCTGCATAGAAACACCACCAAAGTTAGCAGAGTAGGTGAATCTCTGACAGGCAAACTGTTCATGGAAAACTCCAACCCCAAAACTATTAGTACATTGTAGACCTTTGCTTGAGTGCTGTAACTCAATACAGAAATCATCCCGTATGATACATTTTGCATCATATGACGTAAATACATCATACAGTGATGGTTTTCTGTATTTTGAGTGTTACACATCTTGAAAGCTTGAGTGCTGACAAACAAAACACTTTGGGACTGTCAACAATGGACTAATATGAAAGAACAAAATATAGTTTCCCGTTAAGTTACAAACTGAAGATGCTAGCTACCTTGAGTTTGAAACAACAAGAGTCGCATGCAAATCAAAAAGGAGATGTGGCCTATTCAACCTGACAGAATTTTTTTTGTATAATTCAGTCACGGGCTATATACCTAGCTGTATTCCTTAGTTAACCAAAATGACAGGAAATACAGATATCACAAACTAGTTACGCTAGATGGGATGAGCAAGCCAAGGCTAACACTAACGTTACCGTTAGCCGTTCTGATCTGTGGTTGCTAGCTAGGAACAGGATGTTTGCTTAGCTTACAAGGAAACTTCCAGAAACGTGCGAAGCAGTAAGAAGATCTCCAAGAATCAAATTCAATGAATAAAACCCAAATTATTACAAATAAAAAGGCCTAGTGGTGTCCATATTTAACTATTAAAAAAGGTGAAATACAAGCTCACGATTCAGATGGCTGGCTAGCAATAAAGGAAATCAAGTTCAAATGCTAGCTCGTATGGATAGACACCGCTAATAGCGATGCTAATAAAATAAAAAAACACCCACAGATACTCACCGAACGCTAAAAGCGCACAGAGCAGCCCAATAAACCAAATCCGCTTCATTTTGTTAAAATTATCTTCAGACAAAAGACGTGGGTATCAACCTATACCTCAACCGTATCAACGCACACACCGACGCCTTGACAAGGAAGAATGACAAGTTCGAGCTCCCCCAACAAAAGCACCCCTTTTAATACCCCCCCCCAAGACGGACCAATCATAGGGCACCACGCACAAAACACAGCCAATAGCAGCAGGACATTTCACAACCTACAGGACATTTCTCCCAATAGACGTCTTCCATGTAAAACTTAATACATGAAAGTCGTGGCTTGTAACCATTGGCTAAAGAATTCTTCTAGAGGTACTATTTGAGGCAACTACTCTAAAAGATTGCTCAACAAACAATGTCCATGCATTTTGCTCAATCAGTGTTTTTTAAATATTAAATTGTATTGATGTGATGATCATTTATCGATATTCTATTTGGTCACTATAATGATAATGTTTTGTTTCTAGAAGCTGATAGGCTATAATGCACAATAACCATTCATACTGCATAAGAAAACAACGTTTATTTGTCACCTGTGCCGAATACAACAGGTGTAGACCTTACAGTGAAATGCTTACTTACAGGCTCTAAAAAATAGTGCAAAAAAGGTATTAGGTGAACAATAGGTAAGTAAAGAAATAAAAACAACAGTAAAAAAGACAGTGAAAAATAACAGTAGCGAGGCTGTGAAAGTAGCGAGGCTCTGCCAACAAGGCAGAGTTCATCTCAGCCTATGCTTCCCTCCAGTCCCTCGACTTCTTGGCACTGACGGAAACATGGATTACCACTGATAACACTGCTACTCCTACTGCTCTCTCCTCGTCTGCCCACGTGTTCTCGCACACCCCGAGAGCTTCTGGTCAGCGGGGTGGTGGCACTGGGATCCTCATCTCTCCCAAGTGGACATTCTCTCTTTCTCCCCTGACCCATCTGTCTATCGCCTCCTTTGAATTCCATGCTGTCACAGTTACCAGCCCTTTCAAGCTTAACATCCTTATCATTTATCGCCCTCCAGGTTCCCTTGGAGAGTTCATCAATGAGCTTGACGCCCTGATAAGTTCCTTTCCTGAGGAGGCTCACCTCTCACAGTTCTGGGTGACTTTAACCTCCCCACGTCTACCTTTGACTCATTCCTCTCTGCCTCCTTCTTTCCACTCCTCTCCTCTTTTGACCTCACCCTCTCACCTTCCCCCCCTACTCACAAGGCAGGCAATACGCTTGACCTCATCTTTACTAGATGCTGTTCTTCCACTAATCTCATTGCAACTCCCCTCCAAGTCTCCGACCACTACCTTGTATCCTTTTCCCTCTCGCTCTCATCCAACACTTCCCACACTGCCCCTACTCGGATGGTATCGCGCCGTCCCAACCTTCGCTCTCTCTCCCCCGCTACTCTCTCCTCTTCCATCCTATCATCTCTTCCCTCTGCTCAAACCTTCTCCAACCTATCTCCTGATTCTGCCTCCTCAACCCTCCTCTCCTCCCTTTCTGCATCCTTTGACTCTCTATGTCCCCTATCCTCCAGGCCGGCTCGGTCCTCCCCTCCTGCTCCGTGGCTCGACGACTCATTGCGAGCTCACAGAACAGGGCTCCGGGCAGCCGAGCGGAAATGGAGGAAAACTCGCCTCCCTGCGGACCTGGCATCCTTTCACTACCTCCTCTCTACATTCTCCTCTTCTGTCTCTGCTGCTAAAGCCAATTTCTACCACTCTAAATTCCAAGCATCTGCCTCTAACCCTAGGAAGCTCTTTGCCACCTTCTCCTCCCTCCTGAATCCTCCTCCCCCTCCTCCCCCCTCCTCCCTCTCTGCTGATGACTTCGTCAACCATTTTGAAAAGAAGGTCGACGACATCCGATCCTCGTTTGCTAAGTCAAACGACACCGCTGGTTCTGCTCACACTGCCCTACCCTGTGCTTTGACCTCTTTCTCCCCTCTCTCTCCAGATGAAATCTCGCGTCTTGTGACGGCCGGCCGCCCAACAACCTGCCCGCTTGACCCTATCCCCTCCTCTCTTCTCCAGACCATTTCCGGAGACCTTCTCCCTTACCTCACCCCGCTCATCAACTCATCCTTGACCGCTGGCTACGTCCCTTCCGTCTTCAAGAGAGCGAGAGTTGCACCCCTTCTGAAAAAACCTACACTCGATCCCTCCGATGTCAACAACTACAGACCAGTATCCCTTCTTTCTTTTCTCTCCAAAACTCTTGAATGTGCCGTCCTTGGCCAGCTCTCCTGCTATCTCTCTCAGAATGACCTTCTTGATCCAAATCAGTCAGGTTTCAAGACTAGTCATTCAACTGAGACTGCTCTTCTCTGTGTCACGGAGGCGCTCCGCACTGCTAAAGCTAACTCTCTCTCCTCTGCTCTCATCCTTCTAGACCTATCGGCTGCCTTTGATACTGTGAACCATCAGATCCTCCTCTCCACCCTCTCCGAGCTGGGCATCTCCGGCGCGGCCCACGCTTGGATTGCGTCCTACCTGACAGGTCGCTCCTACCAGGTGGCGTGGCTAGAATCTGTCTCCGCACCACGTGCTCTCACCACTGGTGTCCCCCAGGGCTCTGTTCTAGGCCCTCTCCTATTCTCGCTATACACCAAGTCACTTGGCTCTGTCATATCCTCACATGGTCTCTCCTATCATTGCTATGCAGACGACACACAATTAATCTTCTCCTTTCCCCCCTCTGATAACCAGGTGGTGAATCGCATCTCTGCATGTCTGGCAGACATATCAGTGTGGATGACGGATCACCACCTCAAGCTGAACCTCGGCAAGACGGAGCTGCTCTTCCTCCCGGGGAAGGACTGCCCGTTCCATGATCTCGCCATCACGGTTGACAACTCCATTGTGTCCTCCTCCCAGAGTGCTAAGAACCTTGGCGTGATCCTGGACAACACCCTGTCGTTCTCAACTAACATCAAGGCGGTGACCCGTTCCTGTAGGTTCATGCTCTACAACATTCGCAGAGTACGACCCTGCCTCACGCACGAAGCGGCGCAGGTCCTAATCCAGGCACTTGTCATCTCCCGTCTGGATTACTGCAACTCGCTGTTGGCTGGGCTCCCTGCCTGTGCCATTAAACCCCTACAACTCATCCAGAACGCCGCAGCCCGTCTGGTGTTCAACTTTCCCAAGTTCTCTCACGTCACCCCGCTCCTCCGCTCTCTCCACTGGCTTCCAGTTGAAGCTCGCATCCGCTACAAGACCATGGTGCTTGCCTACGGAGCTGTGAGGGGAACGGCACCTCCGTACCTTCAGGCTCTGATCAGGCCCTACACCCAAACAAGGGCACTGCGTTCATCCACCTCTGGCCTGCTCGCCTCCCTACCTCTGAGGAAGTACAGTTCCCGCTCAGCCCAGTCAAAACTGTTCGCTGCTCTGGCACCCCAATGGTGGAACAAACTCCCTCACGACGCCAGGTCAGCGGAGTCAATCACCACCTTCCGGAGACACCTGAAACCCCACCTCTTTAAGGAATACCTAGGATAGGATAAAGTAATCCTTCTAACCCCCCCCCCCCCCCTTAAAAGAGTTAGATGCACTATTGTAAAGTGGTTGTTCCACTGGATATCATAAGGTGAATGCACCAATTTGTAAGTCGCTCTGGATAAGAGCGTCTGCTAAATGACTTAAATGTAAATGTACATACAGACACCGGTTAGTCGGGCTGATTGAGGTAGTATGAACATGTAGATATGGTTAAAGTGACTATGCATATATGATGAACAGGGAGTAGCAGTAGCGTAAAAGAGGGGTTGGCGGGAGGTGGGTGGCGGGTGGCGGGACACAATACAGATAGCCCGGTTAGCCAATATGCGGGGGCACTGGTTGGTCTGGCCAATTGTGATACTATGTACATGAATGTCTAGTTAAAGTGACTATGCATATATGATAAACAGAGAGTAGCAGCAGCGTAAAAGAGTGGTTGGGGGGGGGGGGGGGGGGGGTACACAATGCAAATGGTCTAGTCCGGGTAGCCATTTGATTACCTGTTATGGCTTGGGGGTAAAAACTGTTGAGAAGCCTTTTTGTGACTGGGGTGGGTGGGGTCTTTGACAATTTTTAGGGCCTTCCTCTGACACCGCCTGGTGTAGAGGTCCTGGATGGCAGGCAGCTTAGCTCCAGTGATGTACTGGGCCGTACGCACTACCCTCTACCCGCGGTCGGAGGACGAGCAGTTGTCGTACCAGGCAGTGATGCAACCAGTCAGGATGCTCTCGATGTTGCAGCTGTAGAACCTTTTGAGGATCTGAGGACCCATGCCAAATATTTTTTGTTTCCTGAGAGGGAATAGGCTTTGTCGTGCCCTCTTCACGACTGTCTTGGTGTGTTTGGACCATTCTAATTTGTTGGTGATGTGGACACCAAGGAACTTGAAGCTCTCAACCTGCTCCACTACAGCCCCGTCAATGAGAACGGGGGCGTGCTCGGTCTTCCTTTTCCTGTAGTCCACAATCATCTCCTTAGTCTTGGTTATGTTGAGGGATAGGTTGCTATTCTGGCACCACCCGGCCAGGTCTCTGACCTCCTCCCTATAGGCTGTCTCGTCGTTGTCGGTGATCAGGCCTACCACTGTTGTGTTGTCTGCAAACTTAATGATGGTGTTGGAGTCGTACCTGGTGAACAGGGAGTACAGGAGGGGACTGAGCACGCACCCCTGAGGGGCTCCAGTGTTGAGGATCAGCGTGGCAGATGTGTTGCTACCTACCCTCACCACCTGGGGGCGGCCCATCAGGAAGTCCAGGATCCAGTTGCAGAGGGAGGTGTTTAGTCCCAGGATCCTTAGCTTAGTGATGAGCTTTGAGGGTACTATGGTGTTGAATGCTGAGCTGTAGTCAATGAATAGCATTCTCACATAAGTGTTCCTTTTGTCCAGGTGGGAAATGGCAGTGTGGAGTGCAATAGAGATTGCATCATCTGTGGATCTGTTTGGTCAGTACACAAATTGGAGTGGGTGTAGGGTTTCTGGGATAATGGTGTTGATGTGAGCCATTAGCAGCCTTTCAAAGCACTTCATGGCTACGGACGTGAGTTCTACGGGCCTGTACCCATTTAGGCAGGTTGCCTTAGTGTTCTTGGGCACAGGGACTATGGTGGTCTGCTTAAAATATGTTGGTATTACAGACTCAATCAGGGACATGTTGAAAATGTCAGTGAAGACACCTGCCAGTTGGTCACCACATGCCCGGAGCATACGTCCTGGTAATCCGTCTGGCCCCGCGGCCTTGTGAATGTTGGCCTGTTTAAAGGTCTTACTCACGTCGGCTACGGAGAGCGTGATCACACAGTCGTCCAGAACAGCTGATGCTGACAGCTGATGCTCTCATGCATGCCTCAGTGTTGCTTGCCTCGAAGCGAGCATAGAAGTAATTTAGCTCGTCTGGTAGGCTCGTGTCACTGGGCAGCTCGTGGCTGTGCTTCCCTTTGTAGTCTGTAATAGTTTGCAAGCCCTGCCACATAAGACAAGCTTTGGAGCCAGTGTAGTACGATTCAATCTTAGCCCTGTATTGGCGCTTTGCCTTTTTGATGGTTCGTCGGAGGGCATAGCGGGATTTCTTATAAGCTTCCGGGTTAGAGTCCCGCACCTTGAAAGCAGCAGCTCTACCCTTTAGCTCAGTGCGGATGTTGCCTGTAATCCATGGCTTCTGGTTGGGTTATGTACGTACAGTCACTGTGGGGACGACGTCCTCGATGCACTTATTGATAAAGCTAGTGACTGATGTAGTGTACTCCTCAATGCCATCGGAAGAATCCCGGAACATGTTCCATTCTGTGATAGCAAAACAGTCCTGTAGTTTTGCATCTGCTTCATCTGACCACTTTTTTTATAGACCGAGTCACTGGTGCTTCCTGCTTTAATTTTTGCTTGTAAGCAGGATTCAGGAGGATAGAATTGTGGTCAGATTTACCAAATGGTGGGCGAGGGAGAGCTTTGTACGCGTCTCTGTGTGTGGAGTACAGGGGATCTAGAATGTTTTCCCTCTGGTTGCACATTCAACATGTTGATAGAAATTAGGTAAAACTGATTTAAGTTTTCCTGCATTAAAATCCCCGGCCACTAGGAGCGCCGCCTCTGGGTGATTGGTTTCCTGTTTGCTTATTTCCTTATACAGCTGACTGAGTGCGGTCTTAGTGCCGGCGTCCGTCTGTGGTGGTAAATAAACAGCCACGAAAAGTATAGATGAAAACTCTCTTGGCAAATAGTGTGGTCTACAGTTTATCATAAGATACTCTACTTCAGGCGAGCAAATTCTAGAGACTTCCTTAGATTTGGTGAGGGATACGATAACAGGGACAGGTATATACACATAATAAGCAGAGAGGTTTCAGAACATATATATAGACCCTCTTTGTAATAAGTCTATGAATATGCAAGATCAGGAACAGACATGTACAATCATGTTTACAACAGTCAGCAGGATGTAGGTTATTGGGCTGACCTGAAATATGTAATATGATTGTAATGATTTCTTCAGTACAAAGAGACTGTTAGTGTATGTTCAACAGCCAACCACAAGGTGGAAGTCAGGAGTCATTGTAGTGATCATGGAACTACTCTGGCTACTCTGAAGAAGAATAGGAGCTCTGGATATGTAATTAAAACGATCATATTATATAGAAGCAAGATAATATGCGGATCTGTGGCAACTGGCAGCCTTTACTGTCTGTCAATAAAGGCAACAGGGCCATCTTACTTTGAAAAGTGTAGTCCCAGAGTCGTGTATTTAGATACAGTACATGGCTCTGGTGTTAAGATACACAGTTCTGGTGTTAAGATACACAGCTCTGGAGTTAAGATACACAGCTTTTCTTGGGGTCCTTCAATGCTGCAGAAATGTTTTGGTACCCTTCCACAGATCTGTGCCTCGACACAATCCTATATCAGAGCTCTACGGACAATTCCTTCGGCCTCATAGCTTGGTTTTTGCTCTGACATGCACTGTCAAATGTGGCACCTTATGTTGACAGGTGTGTGCCTTTCCAAATCATGTCCAATCAATTGAATTTACCACAGGTGGACTCATATCAAGTTGTAGAAACATCTCAAGGACGATCAATGGAAACAGGGTGCACACAAGCTCAATTTCGAGTCTCATAGCAAAGGGTCTGAATACTTATGAAAATAAGGTAATTCTGTTTTTATTTGTAATACATTTGCAAAAATGTCTAAAAACCTGTTTTCACTTTGTCATTATGGGGTATTGTGTGTAGATTGATGAGGATTTTTTAAAATCCATTTCAGAATAAGACTGTAAAGTAACAAATTGTGGAAAAAGTCATGGTGTCTGAATACTTTCCAAAGGCACTGTATATAAAAGTATACAAGCACACTATTCCACACCGATCTGCACGTTAACGTTGAAATTATTTTTCTAGTTTAAACGGTGTAGGAGGAATAACTTTTCAAATACAAATTATAATAACTAGAGAAGTACATTTCCTAAAGAAAATGTAGTGTGCTTAAAATGTAGTGTGCTTAAAATGTAGTGTGCTTAAAATTGTGTTGCATGTATAGTGGGCTCCTGGCCAATTATGCTATTTTGTGGGGGGGGGGGGGGGGGGGGGGGTTCTGCTGATCTTAACTTTTTTTTTTTTTACATAATGTTTTCGCCATTGTTTCCTATGACTGAAAATAGCTTCTGGACATCAGAACAGCGATCATTAACTTCCCACATGTAGCTATGAAATGCTTTGAAGGGTTGGTCATGGCTAACATCATCATCCCAGACACCCTGGACCCACTCCAATTTGCATACCACCCCAACAGATCCACAGATGATGCAATCTCTATTGCACTACACACTGCCGTTTCCCACTTTGACAAAAGGAAGACCTACTTGAGAATGCTGTTCATTGACTACAGCTCAGCATAGACTACACCATAGTGCCATCAAAGCTCATCATTAAGCTAAGATCCCTGGGGCTGAACACCTCCCTCTGAAACTGGATCCTAGACTTTCTGATGGGCAGCCTCCAGGTGCTGAGGGTAAGCAACAACACATCTGCCACGCTGGCCCTCAACACGGGGGCCCCTCAGGGGTGCGTACTTAGTCCACTCCTGTACTTCCTGTTCACCCAAACTGCATGGCCAAGCACGACTCCAACACCATCATTAAGTTTGCTGACGACACAACGGTGGTAGGCCTGATCACCAACAACGATGAGACAGCTATAGGGAGGAGGTCAGAGACCTGGCAGTCGGGTGCAATGACAACAACCTCTCCCTCAATGTCAGTAAGACAAAGAAGATGATTTTGGACTACAGGAAACAGAGTGCTGAGCACGCCCCCATTTACATCGACAGGGTTGTATTGAAGCAGGTCGAGAGCTTCAAGTTCTTCCGTGTCCACATTACTAAGGATCATTGTGCCAAACTAGAGCTGTGGCGGTCATGAAATGTTGTCAGCCGGTGATTGTCAAGCAAATAACTGCTGGTCTCAAGGTAATTGGCCGTGAATTAACATAAACACATTTAGCATTTCCTGGCTTCCACGCATAGCTTACAATCAATCAATCAAATATATGTATAAAGCCCTTTTTACATCAGCAGATGTCACAAAGTGCTATACAGAAACCCAGCCTAAAACCCCAAACAGCAAGCAATGCAGATGTAGAAGCACGGTGGCTAGGAAAAACTCCCTAGAAAGACAGGAACCTAGGAAGAAACCTAGAGATTAACCAGGCTCTGAGGGGTGGCCAGTCCTCTTCTGGCTGTGCCGGGTGGAGATTATAAGAGTAAATGGCCATTTAAGGCCAGATTGTTCTTCAAGATGTTCAAATGTTTCTAGATGACCAGCAGGGTCAAATAATAATCACAGTGGTTGTAGAGGGTGCAACAGGTCAGTACCTCAGCATTAAATGTTAGTTGGCTTTTCATAGCCGAGCATTCCGATGTCGAGACAGCAGGTGCGGTGAACAGGTCAGGGTTTCCTTGCCGCAGGCAGACGTGGGATGGGAGCCTGCCGAGCCAACCGAGGCAAGGAAACCTCTCGAGCCAGCTAATGCATGGAAGCCCGACGAGCCAGCTGAGGCACCCCCGGTTCCATCGACAGACCCGATGTCACCTACAAAAACAAAAAACGAAAACTCCCTGATGTTTCAAATTGTGGTGTCAGCATTCTATAAGGACAGACACTTGGAGATGAGACGCAAGTACAGGGAGTGAACATTTAATTAATAAACAGACATGAAACAGGACAGCGTCTGGAGATTCATGCTGACACGGGGATGAAACAGAGGAACAGACAGATATAGGGAAGACAATCGAAACGTGAAGGGGTACAGGTGAGCCCAATGAAACGCGGATGCGCGTAACAAAGGTGACAGGTGTGCGTAATGATGGGCAGCCTGGCACCCTCGAGCGCCAGGGAGGGGGAGTGGGAGCCTGCGTGACAGGTAGTCTCTGCAGTAGTAATGGTGGTGACTGGTAATAGTTGAAAAAGTAGATTGATGGAAAGATTGATTGATGGATTGATTGAATGATTGGATGTGACGAGATAGGATAGCCCGAACATGAGATTGGTTTGGTGTCTTTAACTTGAACGGTTCAAGAGTTAAAAGTTGGTGAGTTATTTTATGCAAATGTCTATAGTTATAGTTGATAAATATTTTGAAGAATTTGAAGTTAGTATAGCCTGAATATTTTAAAGTTTGTCTTGTAGCTTAATTGGCCATTTTGAATAGCTACCTCTGTATTCCTATGGTTCTCATTGAAACCCATGTTAATTTATGCAAATGTTTAATGGTTATAGTTTTAAAAAAGTGTATATATAGTAACAATGTTTTTTTTTGACAAGCAATCTGAGTAGGGTCAGTCTGAAAATGTCAAGATTGGTTTGGTGTTGATAGCTTAAATGGTGTAAGAGCAGTAGCGAATGAAAATACTTCCCATTCAATCCTATGGAGCGTTTATGAACATTTTAAATGGTTATAATTCAAAAAGTATCAATGGTATCAAAACATCTTTGACAAGTGCACGATTCCAGACAGGTCTGCACGTTTTAATGGCATTTCAGGCCTAAACAGTCACGGTCCAAACTTTTATCATGTAAATCTATGGCACTTTTATTTCCATTGAAATGCATTGGGAGCTCATTTAAATATTTTCGTGCTACAAAAAAAGTATAAATGCTATCAAAAATATTTTCTCAAACAGTCTGATTTTGGACAGTCTGTACATTTTAAAGTTGGTTTTGTGTTCATAGCTTAAATCATTTAAGCTTTAGAGTAGGTGTCGTGGAAATTCATACTGAGAGAGACTTGGACAACCATCTTCAAACAATCATTTTTATTTAATATCGATTCATTATTGAAATAATGAGACTAGTCAATCCAACACGCTTGACAGTTGGACCGAGCAGCCTAACTGATAATGAAAAAACTGAAATATAGGCGACCTAAAAATGCTTCGTCAGGCCTTGTTCCATGCTGATCCGAGGGGGGGTGGGGGTGTTCCATGCTGATCCGAGGGGTGCACAAGTGATCCTGGGTTCCTCCCGCGGTCATCTAAGCCCGGTACCATTTTAACCTGACCCCAGCTTAGTTTCCCAGATACCAGGATGATTAGAACAATAAGGGATTGTTATAAATTCTTCCAGCCTATCTCTACCTCGGTTACTCCAACCACATCTTATCTATGGAATGCCAGCTGTAGGTTTTTTTTAAGACTCCTCTCGGTTCACACAGACATTTGAAGAGAAAGTACTCATTTAATAAAGCTATTCGATGCATAAACAGTATTATAACAATCCTGTAATTTTGCTCTCACACAGGCTAAATAAATAAAATCCTATTAATAAGAGTATGTAAGAAATCTAGAGTTGTGCTTCTTTGCCTTCAGCAAGCACATCAAATAGTAAGAAGCTTGGCGAAGATTTAAAATGGCAGCGGCAATAGCGCACATGTGCTGTGGGGGGGTGTGTGTGTGCGTGTAATACTACTACAGTTAACTGATAGCTATTAACTAATAGCTAAAATGTTACCAGAGTAGAAGTCTTTCAACGGGGAGTTTAGAAAACTACTGTACTATCTTTGGCTTCAACATGAACAGATAATGAACCTCTTACTGATAGGCTCTGTCATTTTGACTGTTGACATTTATATAAAAAGTAATTGGTTGACAGGCAGAGTGGAAGTCATGTAGCCACTGACGAGCTAGAAGGTACGGATTCTGTATTACCGTTCTCCTAGCAGCAGGATGTTATGCAGCACGAGCGCAGATTTGTATTTATTTAAATAAGAGTTCCCCTGCGAAGACATTTTAAACTTTGAGAATCTATATTTTCTTTTGCACTCTAGTGCACGACAACAGTTTTCCATAGCATTGCAACCCCCTCTGAATAATTGAATGTATTTTATTTTTAATATCGCTTACTGATCTTAAACTAGTGCTAAATGTTAATAAAATCAAGTTTATGTTGTCCTCTAGGTCTCATCATTTTGATCCTGAGGACCTGCATATTTGCACATTGAAGGGAGCCCAAATTGATCAAGTTAAGTACTTGGGTATTTGGATTGAAGATAAGCTGTCTTTTAAAACACACTTTGAAAAACTGGGGAAAAAAATTGCAAATCAAGATTGGTTTCTTTTATAGAAATAAATCCTGCCTCACTTTGGAAAATAGTAGGAAGACTGTTCCCCCTGACTCCCAGTACTTGATTATGCTAATTTATACAACGGGTGGGTCTAATCCTGAATGCTAAGGTTGTTGCCCCAGGTTTGGGTAGCAACCTTAGATTTGTGTCGGGACTATATCTTGTAGAAGGATGACGTTGTATGAATAAATTAATCAAAACATCGTTTATGAAAATATGTCAATCAATATTTGAATATGTTGTTAACCAGTTGTATAAAAGTGATAAGGCCCACAAAGGCAGTGTTTGGGAGATATATTGGCACGGTTTGCCGGCCCTCGACTTCGTCTCCGGCCTAACAACACCGTGCCAATATATCCTCCTAACACTGGTTTCTCGGGCATTATCACTTAATTATACCATGGCATTGCTGAATACTCATTTCTGATAGGCTTGAAGGGCATTGTAGAGATTGCATTATTTAAGCAATAATGCACAGGGGGTGTGGTATATGGCCAATACACCACGGCTAAGGGCTGTTCTTAGGCACGACACTTAGCGGAGTTTATAACCCAGTTCATAATTCCCTTTAATGCACAAAGTATATCAGCAAGGTATAATTCAATGGCTATAGTTCATTCTTACATGTTCTATGTTTGAGCTGCTTTTGAAAGCAAACGTTGAGTTGAAAACATGATTGGCATTGTTGAATTCGACTTTCATAATAGCAAGCTAGGACCAAAAGATTTTTATAACTAAACTGTCATTGATCTATCTGTGACCGGACTGATGGTTTGATTAGCTAAACTAGCACGTCTGTTTGTTTGGTTACCAAGGCAACTACTGTAGCTGTCTATGGGTGCGTTCCCTCTGGCTTTCTACTCCGATTTCAGAGCGCTCTTGTCTAAATGCAGAATAACTGATGCATTTACAAACGCGCAACACCTGTTGAATATGACCGGTGTCAGTAAATGTTTTTATTTTATTAAATTGTTGCCAGCAGCACAGTTACAGTCACCGACGCCCTAGACAACATGAAATCAGTCTAACCAGCTCGGCTAGGGCGAGTAAAATGGTCAGAGTGAGGTGTTCTCTCATTTGTGTCTGGAAATAGCTAGAAAGTTTATCCAACGTTAGCCAGTTAGCTTGGGTGCTTGACTGCAGTTGTGAGGCCAGAACGCTCGGATCAACCCTACTCCTCGACCAGAGCTTCCAGTGTGCGCTCAAGAGTGGAAAAACTCCATCTGACAACGCTCTGCATTTATGAATGCCAAGAGCCACTCTGAGCCCAATCTTTACGAACACCCAAGTAAACTTGTTTAATAACACAATTGTACCTGCCAAAAAATTAACACATTTTTAGATGCAAATGTGTTAAATTATAGTGTTGGTATAAAAGGGACAAACAACTCGGGGCTCTATGCGTTCTCTGGAAAATAATGCGACTCAGTGGAAGGTGAGTTCCACTCCACTAGCGTTTCGTCTAACACACTTTCCACATAGTTAATTATTATCCATGGAACGCCCCTAGTTGATTATCACTTACACAATCCACATGCATGAGGCATCCTCTGCTTTAACACCTTTCTATTCAGTCTATCATTCAGCATTGTGTTTTATCACTGGGGACAATTTGCGTATGTAACAGTATAACTTTAGACCGTCCCCTCGCCCCGACACGGGCGCGAACCAGGGACCCTCTGCACACATCAACAACTGACACCCACGAAGCGTCGTTACCCATCGCTCCACAAAAGCCGCGGCCCTTGCAGAGCAAGGGGAAACCCTACTTCAGGTCTCAGAGCAAGTGACGTAACCGATTGAAATGCTATTAGCGCGTACCCGCTAACTAGCTAGCCATTTCACATCCGTTACACTCACCCCCCTTTCAACCTCCTCCTTTTCCGCAGCAACCAGTGATCCGGGTCAACAGCATCAATGTAACAGTATAACTTTACGTCGTCCCCTCGCCCCGACACGGGCGCGAACCAGGGACCCTCTGCACACATCAACAACGGTCGCACACGAAGCATCGTTACCCATCGCTCCACAAAGGCCACGGCAAGGGGAAACCCTACTTAAAGTCTCAGAGCAAGTGACGTAACTGATTGAAATGCTACTAGCGCGTACCCGCTAACTAGCTAGCCATTTCACATCCGTTACACTCACCCCCCTTTCAACCTCATCAATGTAACAGTATAACTTTACGTCGTCCCCTCGCCCCGACACGGGCGCGAACCAGGGACCCTCTGCACACATCAACAACGGTCGCCCACGAAGCATCGTTACCCATCGCTCCACAAAGGCCACGGCCCTTGCAGAGCAAGGGGAAACCCTACTTCAGGTCTCAGAGCAAGTGACGTAACCGATTGAAATGCTATTAGCGCGTACCCGCTAACTAGCTAGCCATTTCACATCCGTTACACGTACACATCACTGCATTTTGTATTGTTCTGTTGTCTGGGAGTCTCTGACTATATTTTGATATGATTTATTGTATGTTCATGTTCACTTGCAAATGAGACCCTGATCTCAATGGTGACCCAACCTCTATAAATAAAAGTAAAAAATAAATAAATGATAACAAAAATATATTGTATTATTTAGCGTTTCTGTTGAAAGTTTACACCCAAAATGGTATGTTGAAAGCTATTGTGTAGGCTATATTTAAAGAAATACACTTTTAATAAAATACAAATATGTGTTATTGGAATTACTCAACCGAGTCTTGCTAAACTTAAATGGGTCTCTTGTGCTGGACAACAGGTTTAATACAGAGTACTGGGGACTCCTTACTCCACCCATTCCAACGCGATATACGGTATATGGGAGATACTTATTTGCTTGTAGAGAGAAAACTGTCTCAGCTAAAGTGGGGCGGGAAATAATCAGTAGGGTCACTACTAACCAGAAATGGTTAGGTTTGGAGGGGGCATTGTGTCGCATTGGGTACTATAGAGGGGGCGAAGTGAAAAGCCAGCATCAGCCTTTGCAACACAGCCCCCTTCCAAAACAAACTATATTATGCTGCTGGCTTTTCACTCTGCCCCATCTATAGCGCCCAATGTGACACAAATTACTCATTGCATTTTCTTGCTGTCACAATAGAGGTGGCCCTTGATTAAAATGCTATATATTTTTAATTAGTTATCCACTTTGCAATGTTTTGAAATGCGGGCTTTTATTTTGAACGTTCACATTACCATACCCCAGTGACGTCATCGTTTGTGCTGCTTGCAGAATACTATCGGATTCTGTTTCTGTATGTATATACATAACAGCGCTGTAGCCGCATGCATTTACCCAAATCCCACGACGTAGACAGAGGCTACCGACAACCCGAAGGGAACGATATCCATGGCGATGACGCCATTGTCACTGTCATTTTCGAGTCTGTTAAAGAATAAGGATTCTCTGCAGAAGTTTTTCAATTGCTACAATGCCTTCCACGCGCAGCACGACCTACCACGGTACTTCGGAAACCGAACGCCGTGGAAGAAGGCTCGGTTATGGGAGCGACATTTCAGTACGGTGTCCCGCAATAGGTTCGTCGGGTTGGCGGAACAAGCCTGTACCAAAAACTATGCGAAGGAAGCTACTATGTGTACCACTTCTGCAAGTGGCCAAGACATGACCAACTGGTTGTGGTCTATTTACAACGAAACCAAAAAACAGACCGAAGGTAGGACATGCATCTGTTGAATCCATATGGTTGAGGATGTTAAACAATAATGTCCAATCCCTAATTATTTGTATTCCTTTGAAAGAAGCTAGGTGTAACTTGTTACTCACTGTTCCAGCGGTGGCATGTTAATAGCAAGTACTTGTTATTGTACCAGTTATTGTAGTAAGTACTTAAAATCAAATTGTATTAGTCACATGCGCCGAATACAACAGGTGTAGTAGACCTTACAGTGAAATGCATACTTACGAGCCCCTAACCAACAATGCAGTTTCAAAAAAATCCACAAAATAATAAGAGATAAAAGTAACAAGTAATTAAAGAGCAGCAGTGAAATAACAATAGCGAGACTATAAACAGGGGTGTACGATACAGAGTCAATGTGCGGGGCCACCGGTTAATTAATTGAGGTAGTATGTACATGTAGGTAGAGTTATTATGTATAGATGACAACCGAGAGTAGCAGTGGTGTAAAGAGGGGGTGAGGAGGGGCACTGTTATTGTACCAGTTATTGTAGGATTATTGTAGTTATTTTAACATGTACTTATTATTGTACCAATTCCAGTTGGGAGACACTGGACATGTCACCTGATGGTTACATTTACATTTAAGTCATTTAGCAGACGCTCTTATCCAGAGCGACTTACAAATTGGAAAGTTCATACATATTCATCCTGGTCCCCCCGTGGGGAATGAACCCACAACCCTGGCGTTGCAAGCGCCATGCTCTACCAACTGAGCCACATGGGACCTGGTTAGTGACCAGGACTCTCTGTGTCACACTGTGAAGCTGTTGTTGACACTGACTGAATCGACATAGACGGTGACACTGGCATGTTGTTTTTGCACAGTGATAACCTACTCTCCATCTTGTTGTCTCTGGAAATGGACCAATCGTGTGTAACATATCAAAGCAAGGGTCCAGGTGTCCCCCTACTGGCAGTTATCCTACACAATACACATACGCCTTATATGCAGACCTAAAATAAAAAATATATAACAAATAAATAAATATGCAGACCTAACAAATATATAAAAAATAAATAAATATGCAGACCTAACAAATATATAAAAAATAAATAAATATGCAGACCTAACAAATATATAACAAATAAATAAATATGCAGACCTAAAATAAAAAATATATAACAAATAAATAAATATGCAGACTTTCAGGGTGCATTGATGTTTTCATATCCCCTTTAGCTAGAAACCTATATGAAAAGTGTTGACAAGTTAATTCAAAGGTCACAGATACATCATAATTCATGTCACTAATCAGCAAAAGCATGACAGAGGCCTGTAATCATTTGCAGAGGGGCAATAGACCTGCGGGCTCTCTTTCACTGCAGCCGAGGTGAGTAAAACATTTAAACGTGTTAACCCTCGCAAGGCTGCAGGCCCAGACGGCATTCCCAACCGCGTCCTCAGAGCATGCGCAGACCAGCTGGCTGGTGTGTTTAAGGACATATTCAATCAATCCTTATCCCAGTCTGCTGTTCCCACATGCTTCAAGAGGGCCACCATTGTTCCTGTTCCCAAGAAAGCTAAGGTAACTGAGCTAAACGACTACCGCCCCGTAGCACTCACTTCCGTCATCATGAAGTGCTTTGAGAGACTAGTCAAGGACCATATCACCTCCACCCTACCTGACACCCTAGACCCACTCCAATTTGCTTACCGACCCAATAGGTCCACAGACGACGCAATCGCAACCACACTGCACACTGCCCTAACCCATCTGGACAAGAGGAATACCTATGTGAGAATGCTGTTCATCGACTACAGCTCAGCATTTAACACCATAGTACCCTCCAAACTCGTCATCAAGCTCGAGACCCTGGGTCTCGACCCCGCCCTGTGCAACTGGGTCCTGGACTTCCTGACGGGCCGCCCCCAGGTGGTGAGGGTAGGTAACAACATCTCCACCCCGCTGATCCTCAACACTGGGACCCCACAAGGGTGCGTTCTGAGCCCTCTCCTGTACTCCCTGTTCACCCACGACTGCGTGGCCATGCACGCCTCCAACTCAATCTTTAAGTTTGCGGACGACACTACAGTGGTAGGCTTGATTACCAACAACGACGAGACGGCCTACAGGGAGGAGGTGAGGGCCCTCGGAGTGTGGTGTCAGGAAAATAACCTCACACTCAACGTCAACAAAACAAAGGAGATGATTGTGGACTTCAGGAAACAGCAGAGGGAGCACCCCCCTATCCACATCGACGGGACAGTAGTGGAGAAGGTGGAAAGTTTTAAGTTCCTCGGTGTACACATCACGGACAAACTGAATTGGTCCACCCACACAGACAGCGTTGTGAAGAAGGCGCAGCAGCGCCTCTTCAACCTCAGGAGGCTGAAGAAATTCGGCTTGTCACCAAAAGCACTCACAAACTTCTACAGATGCACAATCGAGAGCATCCTGTCGGGCTGTATCACCGCCTGGTACGGCAACTGCTCCGCCCACAACCGTAAGGCTCTCCAGAGGGTTGAGAGGTCTGCACAACGCATCACCGGGGACAAACTACCTGCCCTCCAGGACACCTACACCACCCGATGTCACAGGAAGGCCATAAAGATCATCAAGGACAACAACCACCCGAGCCACTGCCTGTTCACCCCTGTTCACCCCGCTATCATCCAGAAGGCGAGGTCAGTACAGGTGCATCAAAGCAGGGACAGAGAGACTGAAAAACATCTTCTATCTCAAGGCCATCAGACTGTTAAACAGCCACCACTAACATTTCGTGGCCGCTGCCAACATACTGACTCAACTCCAGCCACTTTAATAATGGGAATTGATGGAAATTATGTAAAAATGTATCACTAGCCACTTTAAACAATGCCACTTAATATAATGTTTACATACCCTACATTACTCATCTCATATGTATATGTATATAATGTACTCTATATCATCTACTGCATCTTGCCATCTTTATGTAATACATGTATCACTAGCCACTTTAAACTATGCCACTTTATGTTTACATACCCTACATTACTCATCTCATATGTATAGACTGTACTCTATACCATCTACTGCATCTTGCCTATGCCGTTCTGTACCATCACTCATTCATATATCTTTATGTACATATCCTTTATCCCTTTACACTTGTGTGTATAAGGTCGTAGTTGTGGAATTGTTAGGTTAGATTACTTGTTGGTTATTACTGCATTGTCGGAACTAGAAGCACAAGCATTTCGCTACACTCGCATTAACATCTGCTAACCATGTGTATGTGACAAATAAAATTTGATTTGATTTGAATAGGGTTTTTCCCAACATTGGCACAACACATCAAGAAAGCTTGAGGAAGAAATGTAAACATGCATGTATTGTTCTTCTTCTCCACCCTCTCTTTCCTTCTCATGTAGCCCTGATCCCTGTGATATCTAAGAACAGTGTGAACCCCGACACCATCTTTGCCAACAACGAGATGAGTCTGGGTGACATCGAGATCTATGGGTTTGACTATGACTACACTCTGGCCTTCTACTCCAGACACCTCCACACCCTTATCTTTAACATCGCCAGGGACATCCTCATCCAGGAGCACAGGGTAATGTCTGTTCCTCTAGCCTGGTCCTAGATCAGATCTGTAGCAGAGGGTCTTTAATGTGACAGAGATGAAGTGGCACAACAGAGGAACAGTAGCCTGATCCCAGATCTGTTAGTGCTGATAACTCTTACGGTAATTGTCATACAGGAAATTCCACGGTAACAGAATTATGCTTTGACTCAGATTTGTTCACTTTAAAATGTATGCCAAACAAAAACCAAAATTCTAAGACGCGAGGCTGTGGTCCTTCTTCCTCTGCTCCCTATGCTGCTGCTGCAGCTGCCTCCACCCGGGTCTCTCTGCTCCTTATGCTGCTGCTGCAGCCGCCTCCACCCGGGCCACTCTGCTCCTTATGCTGCTGCTGCAGCCACCTCCACCCGGGCCCCTCTGCTCCCTATTCTGCTGCTGCAGCCGCCTCCACCCGGGTCTCTCTGCTCCTTATGCTGCTGCTGCAGCCGCCTCCACCCGGGCCCCTCTGCTCCCTATGCTGCTGCTGCAGCTGCCTCCACCCGGGTCTCTCTGCTCCTTATGCTGCTGCTGCAGCCGCCTCCACCCGGGCCACTCTGCTCCTTATGCTGCTGCTGCAGCCACCTCCACCCGGGCCCCTCTGCTCCCTATTCTGCTGCTGCAGCCGCCTCCACCCGGGTCTCTCTGCTCCTTATGCTGCTGCTGCAGCCGCCTCCACCCGGGCCCCTCTGCTCCCTATGCTGCTGCTGCAGCCGCCTCCACCCGGGCCCCTCTGCTCCCTATTCTGCTGCTGCAGCCGCCTCCACCCGGGCCCCTCTGCTCCCTATGCTGCTGCTGCAGCCGCCTCCACCCGGGCCCCTCTGCTCCCTATTCTGCTGCTGCAGCCGCCTCCACCCGGGCCCCTCTGCTCCCTATGCTGCTGCTACAGCCGCCTCCACCCGGGCCCCTCTGCTTCTTCTTCAGAGAGTTTCGTGGTATTGTGTAGCATTTGTGGTAGCATTTCCCTTAATGTGAGCTGACCTGACCTCGGCCCCCTTCCTCACTAAACCACATATCTCCACCCTTATCAGTGCCTGCCACATGTTATTGCCCTTACTTTACTCAATACATTCCAAGCTTAATTGCCTCCACCGTATACATTCCTCCTACAGATCAATCAATCAATCAAATGTATTTATAAAGCCCTTTTTACATCAGCTGATGTCACAAAGTGCTGTACAGAAACCCAGACCTAAAACACCAAAAAGCACACAATGCAGGTGTAGAAGCACGGTGGCTAGGAAAAACTCCCTAGAAAGGCGGCAACCTAGGAAGAAACCTAGAGAGGAACCAGGCTCTGAGGGGTGGCCAGTCCTCTTCTGGCTGTGCCAGGTGGAGATTATAACAGAACATGGCCAAGATGTTCAAATGTTTATAGATGATCAGCAGAGTCAAATAATAATAATCACAGTGGTTGTAGAGGGTGCAACAGGTCACAGTGGTTGTAGAGGGTGCAACAGGTCACAGTGGTTGTAGAAGGTGCAGCAGGTCACAGTGGTTGTAGAGGGTGCAGCAGGTCACAGTGGTTGTAGAGGGTGCAACAGGTCACAGTGGTTGTAGAGGGTGCAGCAGGTCACAGTGGTTGTAGAGGGTGCAGCAGGTCACAGTGGTTGTAGAGGGTGCAACAGGTCACAGTGGTTGTAGAGGGTGCAACAGGTCACAGTGGTTGTAGAGGGTGCAACAGGTCACAGTGGTTGTAGAGGGTGCAACAGGTCACAGTGGTTGTAGAGGGTGCAACAGGTCACAGTGGTTGTAGAGGGTGCAACAGGTCACAGTGGTTGTAGAGGGTGCAACAGGTCACAGTGGTTGTAGAGGGTGCAACAGGTCAGCAGCTCAGGAGTCAGCAGCATACCACTGCTGGCAGCTTCTGAAGCTAAGCAAGGTTGGTCCTGGTCAGTCCATGGATGGGAGACCACATGCTGCTGGAAGTGGTGTTGGTGGGCCTGCAGGAGGCACTCTTTCCTCTGGTCTAAAAAACAACAACAATATCCCAGGGCATTGATTGGGGACATTGCCCTGTGTAGGGTGCTGTCTTTCGGATGGGAAGTTAAATGGGTGTCCTGACTCTCTGAGGTCATTAAAGATCCCATGGCACTTATCGTAAGAGTAGGGGTGTTAACTCCGGTGTCCTGGCTACATTCCCAAGCAAGCTGTCCTTCATACCATCACGGTCACCTAATCATCCCCAGCTTATAATTGGCTCATTCATCTCTCCCCTGTAACTATTCCCCAGGTCGTTGCTGTAAATGAGAATGTGTTCTCAGTCAACTTACCTGATAAAATAACGGTAAAATAAAGGAGTAAATGTCAGTTGGCTTTTCATAGCCGAGCATTCAGAGTTAGAGACAGCAGGTGCGGTAGAGAGAGAGTCGAAAACAGCACGTCTGGGCCAAGGTAGCACAGTGAACAGGTCAGGGTTCCATAGCCGCAGGCAGAAAAGTTGAAACTAGAGCAGCAGCACGACCAGCTGGACTGGGGACAGCAAGGAGTCATTAGGTCAGGTAGTCCTGAGGCATGGTCCCAGGGCTCAGGTCCTCTGGGAGGGGAGAGAGAATTAGAGGGAGCATACTATTGCAGCATAAATACTGGAGGCTGCGACAGGAGGGGTCGGGAGACAGATAACCAGACTATGGCACTCAATATTTCAATAGGACACCTGATAATTCATTATATTGAAAGTTTAGGAGTCAGAACCTATTAATACAGATCTTATTACACAAAATAATTCTAACAAAGTTCGTTGGGTTTTCTCCTACTTTCCCCAAATATTCTCATAACATCACAAACCCTGCTGCTGCAGTCATTCGATGGCATTTGCATATGTTCTTCAAAGACAGGACGCCGTAATGAGATAAATAATTTAGCCTAAGCTACTAAAAATAGGCCTTTTACAAGATTAAATCACGACAGGAGTGTTTGATTCTTATTAAAGAGATGGATTCCAGACAAGCTACTTTCGGACATTTTCTGAATGGACATATAGGCCTATAGAGAGAATCAGCGAACTCACTCATGCACACGCCCATAAAAGCACCTGTCAATCAAAGTCACCAGCGTATGTCAGACACAAGCAAATATTTCTCCTTTCCTTAAAACTTATTAAAAAACCTAGCCTTACCTTAGACTTTTCTGAAAATAGTCTAAAATAGTATTAATTGACAAGGAAAGTATGGAGGGGACAACTATGGTATAGTATGAAGATGAAATTGGCATTTTGAATGGATGTCAAAAATAAATAAAAATCTATATCGTTGACTTACGGTGTGAGGTGAAGAAAAAATGACTGAGAAGCACACCGTATTAGTGGTGGTGAGACAATCAGAAATCAGACATCCCCAAATGGGCACTTTCCTATATTTGACATTTGCGAGAAGCAGGCCAGGTACTTCTATGCGTGCTCAGTCAACATTAACAGGACAGAGAAACCAGACACATTCTCATTGCTCACATGGGTCGTGTAAATGATGGTATGAAATAAACCAAAACTTGTTTCTCGAAAGTGTAGCATGTTGTGAACTCTGCAAACATTTTCACTCTGAGAATGAGAATGGTAAATTACTGTAGTTTATGCATGCATTGACAAAAATGGATGTAAGTAAATGACAGGGATGAACAGTAAATTGCTTGTTTTACAAACGGTAGGCTACCACAGTGGCATTCATAAAAGTACTTTGTGGGCCAACACTGTATAGCCTCGGCTACTATTCCACTTTGCAGGCATAGGAGGTCAGCATTTATTTTTACAAATTGTCTCACCAAGGGCGAGGGCAAATTATACCATGCCAGGTTGTAGAGGGTTGGCACATTGTCCATTTGACACAACATTAGCGCATTGTAGGCCTCAGAGCCAGAACAACCTTGTCGACTGCCGTTTAATAATTAACGAATAGTCAGACACATCCAACCTTTTTTTTAAAGGAAGACCGATTTAAATTTATTTATTTACTAGCAAGCAATGAAAACATACACTGTATAGAAGAAAGTCCACACATCAAGCTGTTGTTTTACAGCTAGCAGATTAGCTGTACAGCTAGCAGATTAGCTGTACAGCTAGCAGATTAGCTGTACAGCTAGCAGATTAGCTGTACAGCTAGCAGATTAACTGTACAGCTAGCAGATTAACTGTACAGCTAGCAGATTAGCCGTACAGCTAACAGATTAGCTGCTGGAGCATTAAAGGACAGTTGGAAAGAGGAGGAGATATTCACAGTGTAATAGACAGAGTTAGCCAAATAAATTGAGTTAGCCAAATAAATTGAGTTAGCCAAATAAATTGAGTTAGCCAAATAAATTGAGTTAGCCAAATAAATTGATTATAATCATTAGTAAACACTCACGCTAAAAAATTAGTTAGTAAAGTTAGTAAACATTTGATAAAATCCTAAAATGAATGTAGGCCTATTTTAAACGGTTTGGAGGGTTATTTGATTTTCATGCCGTCTTCGTCCTTAACCGTCAGTTACACGGTTATTCAGTTACACGGTTATTCAGTTACGCGGTTATTCAGTTACACGGTTATTCAGTTACACGGTTATTCAGTTACGCGGTTATTCAGTTACACGGTTATTCAGTTACACGGTTATTCAGTTACACGGTTATTCAGTTACACGGTTATTCAGTTACACGGTTATTCAGTTACACGGTTATTCAGTTACACGGTTATTCAGTTACACGGTTATTCAGTTACACGGTTATTCAGTTACACGGTTATTCAGTTACGCGGTTATTCAGTTACGCGGTTATTCAGTTACGCGGTTATTCAGTTACACGGTTATTCAGTTACGCGGTTATTCAGTTACGCGGTTATTCAGTTACGCGGTTATTCAGTTACGCGGTTATTCAGTTACACGGTTATTCAGTTACACGGTTATTCAGTTACACGGTTATTCAGTTACACGGTTATTCAGTTACACGGTTATTCAGTTACGATCACAGACCAACGTTGCATATAGAACACCCATATTCATAGGCCTATATATGTATGTATATATGTATGTATGTATATATGTATATATGTATATATGTATATATGTATATATGTATATATGTATGTATGTATGTATGTATGTATATATGTATGTATGTATGTATGTATGTAATGTAATGTAATGTAATGTATGTATGTAATGTGTGTATGTATGCATGTATGTATGTATGTATGTAATGTGTGTATGTGATGCCAAGCCCCCCCAAAAATGTAACTTAATTTAAATAATGATTGTGCCATTATACAATACAGAGCCTAATAACCTACTGCATATTACGTACGGCAGAAGAAGAAAATAAAAATATATATATTTAAGATGTCGTTGGTACATAATTGGTCTAGCCTACACAAATTCTAGTAATCCCCTTTGATTGTGGACTGTATTATTATGCATACTGGATGGATTGGTTACCTTATGCTACACCGCAAACGTTCTATCCATGAGTCTGGGAGAGAACCGACAGGCCTAGGCGATGCTATCGGTTCATTGGGGGCGGCAGGTAGCCTAGCGGTTAGAGCGTTGGACTAGTAACCGAAAGGTTGCAAGATCGAATCACAGAGCCGACAAGGTAAAAATCTGTCGTTCTGCCCCCTGAACAAAGCAGCTCCTCGACCCTCATTGAAAATAAGAATTTGTTCTTAACTAACTTGCCTAGTTAAATAAAGGTTAAATAAAATAGGCTGATACATTAGCTTAAGCTACATAATATCTCATCACCATATGTTTCCATCTCCTCCTATCTCTCATTCATTCCTTTCTTGAGCGCGCAGGGATAGGGGCTGTCAACAGTTGAATTAAATATGTTTTTGTTGTTGTGAAAACATGTTACTAATCATGTTCCTGAACAGATTTCACTTAAAATGAAGCACTGGGTAGCTGCAGAAACATGGAGCTGAATTCAGCAGAATATCACCTGTCACACAGTGAGAGGCTGCCTGCTCCTCAAACAATAGTTAAATCGTGAAGTGAAATGTGTTCTTATAAGCCCAGACATTTCTATACGCAATCTCGTGTGAAAGCAGAGTTTTTTTTGGGTTGTCACTAAAAAGAGGAGGATCCCAGCTGCGACTATATTTATTTGTCAGCTGCGCCACTATAAAACCGGAGTAGCCTACCCAGCATGATTTTAAAAAACGAAACTGCAGGAAAGCAACCTCCATTCGCATTTAAAAAAGTATCACTTTTTACGTTCAACATAGCCTCTTCATGTATCCACTCGCTCCAGGAATGGGGAAGGTTCAATTATATTCTATACTATAATGTGTATAGAATAATAGACAGGCAAGCTTATCTTGTCTGCTAAATGAACTAGCCTACAGCCTATGGCAAGGCGCATGGCCAGATCACATACAATAGACTGACTCATATTCGGTTCTTCTGAAATACGTTTTCTTCGTATCATAATGTTTCTTTAGACCTGCCTAAAATAAATAATGGATTTGTTGTGGTGGTGTACACTGAGTTTACAAAACATTAAGAAGAACTTCCTAATATTGAGTTGCAGCCCCCCCCTCCCTTGGGCCTCAGAACAGCCTCAATTCATCAGGGCATAGACTCCACATGGTGTCAAAAGCGTTCCACAGGGATGCTTGCCCATGTTGACTCCAATGCTTCCCACAGTTGTCAAATTGGCTGGATGTCCTTTGAACCATTCTTGATACACACAGGAAACTGTTGAGTGTGAAAAACCCAGCAGCGTTGCAGTTCTTGACACACCTAAACCGGTGCGCCTGGCACCTGCTACCGAACCCTGTTCAAAGGCACTTAAATCTTTTGTCTTGCCCATTCACCCTCTGAAATGGCACACATACACAATCCATGTCTCAATTGTCTCCTTCTTTAACCTGTCTCCTCCCCTTCATCTACACTGAATGAAGTGGATTTAACAGGTGACATCAATAAAGGATCATAGCTTTCACCTGGATTCACCTGGTCAGTCTATGTCATGGAAAGAGCAGGTGTTCATAATGTTTTGTCCACTCAGTGTATATTTAGTAGATGTTCCAAAGGCGTACATCAGCGGCTTGTATGGACCTGGAGATGCTAGACATGAAAGCCTGGAGATAACATTTAAAAATATATATATATTAGTGGTCAATTATCGTGAGATCGGCAGTCATTTGCTTGACAATAGCCAGCTGACAAAATGTCATGACCGCCACTGCCCTATAATCATGATTAGCCTATATTTATCTGGCGATAGTTATCGTTACTCATTGTCACTTCATTCTTAAGTTCTGCACGCAATGCAATATAGCCTTCATTGTAGCGGCTAACGTGCCAAATCAATACAATCTAATAGTATTGTCATACAGTGCATTCAGAAAGTATTCAGACCATTTCCTCAGTACTTTGTTGAAGTGCCTTTTGGCAGGGACTACAGCCTCGAGTCTCCTTGGGTATGACGCTACAAGCTTGGCACACCTGTATTTGGGAAGTTTCTCCCATTTCTTCTCAGCAGATCCTCTCAAGTTCTGTCAGGTTGGATGGGGAGCGTCGCTGCACAGCTATTTTCAGGTCTCTCTAGAGATGTTCGATTGGGTTCAAGTCCGGGCTCTGGTTTGGCCACTCAAGGACATTCAGAGACTTGTCACGAAGCCACTCCTGCATTGTCTTGGCTGTGTGCTTAGGGTCACTGTCCTGTTGGAAGGTGAACCTTCACCCCAGTCTGATGTCCTGAGCACTCTGGAGCAGGTTTTCATCAAGGATCTGTCTGTACTTTGCACCGTTCATCTTTCCCTCGATCCTGTATCGAGTCCTATATCGATATAACCTGAAAGGCCGCTCAGCAAGGAAGAAGCCACTGCTCCAAAACCGCCATTAAAAAAAGCCAGACTATGGTTTGCAACTGCACATGGGGGCAAAGATCGTACTTTTTGGAGAAATGTCCCCTTGTCTGATGAAACAAAAATATAACTGTTTGGTCATAATGACCATCGTTATGTTTGGAGGAAAAAAGGGGAGGCTTGCAAGCCGAAGAACACCATCATAAAGGTTAAATAAAACAACAGGCCCATTGCTCTGTTCACAGCTATATGGTTATATAGGAGTGGACTGGAACTAAAGTGAACCCAGGAGCAGCTTGTTGAACGGCCACGGCGACACTCCATCGCCAGCCATCACGGATTAGTATCTTATATTAATCAGAGACAACACGGTTCCTAAAGTCTGTCAGCATAGTCGTTCATATTTGACATTAAGTTGGATGAAATGCATAATTGTAGCCTATTTCACAAGTGGTTCTTTGCAATATCACAAGTTATTTCATCAATTGATTCTCCAGTGACTAATTAAAACAAATATATATTTCATCCCGTACTTTGAGCTCAGTAGACCGACTACTGCCTTTTAACTCTCATCACTGTAGGCATTTACATGTCGTTTTGTATTTCATCTCATCATTAACAAAATGTCTTCTGCAATGCCTTGATATGTTGAGTCAGTCCTTGCAATCAGTTCCATCTCGAATAAGGGTTATGTTCTCCCGCCTCCCAGCAGCAAACCGAGTGGCCATCGACATTAAGAACTCTGTCTTTCAGCTTCAGTTGTGCTTCCTGTAGGCCTATTCATGCTCATTTCATGTATTTTGTCTTCATTCTAATAATTTTGGTCATTGTTACAGGTGGAGCTTCAGTTTCTAAGAACCGGGTTACATCTTACCTGAACTGATTCTGGGGAAATGCTTCTCTATGCAAGCTAACATCCTTACCCAACTAACAACGGTTGGTCCCATAGTCACCACCTTCAGTTTTCATATGAAGGCTGCCCAGCAGTGGGTTCCACCATGTTGGTTTCTTTACTGCTAGTGTACAAGGTTCATCTGACACCTGCACGTCCTTGGTTAACGCTCAAGCTTTTCCTTTACACTTTTACTCAAGTGCCTTTTCATGTTACAACAGTTCCTGATAATCTCAAGATGCTTTAATTGAACCTTTATTTAAGATCTCATTATGTGTTATAGACAGTTGGCCCTCTGAGTACAGATTTTTACTACGTCTGCTTTCTATCTGTGTACCTTTGGGAAGATTTTCAGACTCAACATGTCTGCAGTTTGTTGCCCTTTACATTACGGGTAAATGGTAACTCTATAGAGGGCCTCATCTCAGCAATATCCATGGCATGTCGCAAACTAGGCGAAAACACTATCCCAGGCAACTATTACTTCTCGTTGCTTTGTCTCGTTGCTTTGTCTCGTTGCTTTGTCTCGTTGCTTTGTCTCGTGCCATCTTTGCCCATTCATATTCAGTCAGCACGACTCTTCTCCATCGCAACACAACACGTTTATTCTCAATACTAAGCTACCTGCTACTTCCTATTCTACAGCATATGGTCGTAGCCCTCATGTGGTTTCCCTCCGCATTGACGTTTCGCAAGTCTTTTTTTACTGGTTTTCCATTGGTTTCCTTCTAATGGCAAGTTCGCAAATCCTGTCACTTTTATTCCTTCATGTGATTTAGTTTTTTCTGGTCTGTTCACCTTAATCACTTTCAAGTGTTTTAAATCAGGTTCCTGGGGTACTATCATAATAGCTAGCACTTACACTGAATCCATTCTCATGCTTTATGCTAATATATATTCCCGCTTGACCCCGCTCTGCTTCTCGTCGTTCTCCTTTCGTCTCTACAACCCGCGTCTGTTTCACTTCTCTCTTTTCTCAAGTGATATAAAGGTGTTTATATTTTACCTCAACGCTACACTGGTCACTCGTTCAGAGCTGGAGTTGCAGCCACACTAGGGTATAATTCAACCTTCACCCTCCAGCAACTAGGTCGCTGGTCGTGCTCTGGTCATGCTCTGCCTACTTTATATGTTAGGCCCAATCTATTGGCCATCCTCTGGTCATGCCCTGCCTACACTTTATATGTTAGGCCCAATCTATTGGCCATCCTCTCAGCAATAGTCCTTTTATCATAGCTACTTTAGTTGGCGAGTATCCATTTAAACTCATTCATGTAGTCATTCATTATTACACTTCCATCATCGGTGTAACATGCAAGGCACTCAGCAGGCCGGCATTCGGTCAGACACTCTTTGGCGTGTGTCCCTATCGCTTTGTACGACTTAGTTCGACGCAAAGCAAATGTCTCATTATATCATACAAATGGCATTACAGCGGTTCCACATACACGCGTATGTAGCATTTCATCTAAACACATGGCGTTCAGCCCGCCATGCTTTAATGAAAATTTCATATAATACTTTCCATTACCGTATAATCTCACTTTTGTTATATTTCTTTCATGCCTCTATTTTACATGTAGTTAGTCATTGTTTTTAATCTTTAGATCTAATTGTTGCTTCGTTGCGTCCCTTCTCCCTGCTAAGTAACTTATTATTTTGGGGTGGGTTTCGATGCTAGCGGTCCTGCGTAGGGCCACCTACCTTTTACGTCTGGCTCCGAGGATCTTCCCTCTGTCTTTCTTGTTCACTCAGTTAAACATGTACTAGATTGAAATAGAGTTTAGGAAAGTTCAATCAGGAAGGCTGGTTCGAATGCTCCTTTAACTTCATTCAGTAAGTATAACATAATTCACTCTGTTTCCTGTTCTACGGGCATAGTGGGAATGAATACAAACGTATCATCATAGCATCTTGTTTCTCCTCCTCTTTCCTATTAGCCACGTGTGGAATGTCATTCACCTATTGACCTTATAGCCTATAAGCACGGCACAATAATGCACATTCCTCACGCTTCCTGTTCAACCTATGGGCTCACTCTTGCATTCATCACTTCCCTCTCTCTTAACCAATCGGGTGTAAATCTTGGGATGTATTTATGTGTTAACTTACCCATGTTCACTCACGTGCTGTTTTTCTGCAGCAGTTTGACAGCCATCCACTTCCCTACCACCACCAGCTATAATATCCCTACATCCACTTCCCTACCACCACCAGCTATAATATCCCTACATCCACTTCCCTACCACCACCAGCTATAATATCCCTACATCCACCTCCCTACCACCACCAGCTATAATATCCCTACATCCACTTCCCTACCACCACCAGCTATAATATCCCTACATCCACCTCCCTACCACCACCAGCTATAATATCCCTACATCCACTTCCCTACCACCACCAGCTATAATATCCCTACATCCACTTCCCTACCACCACCAGCTATAATATCCCTACATCCACCTCCCTACCACCACCAGCTATAATATCCCTACATCCACTTCCCTACCACCACCAGCTATAATATCCCTACATCCACTTCCCTACCACCACCAGCTATAATATCCCTACATCCACTTCCCTACCACCACCAGCTATAATATCCCTACATCCACCTCCCTACCACCACCAGCTATAATATCCCTACATCCACTTCCCTACCACCACCAGCTATAATATCCCTACATCCACTTCCCTACCACCACCAGCTATAATATCCCTACATCCACCTCCCTACCACCACCAGCTATAATATCCCTACATCCACTTCTCTACCACCACCAGCTATAATATCCCTACATCCACTTCCCTACCACCACCAGCTATAATATCCCTACATCCACTTCTCTACCACCACCAGCTATAATATCCCTACATCCACTTCTCTACCACCACCAGCTATAATATCCCTACATCCACTTCCCTACCACCACCAGCTATAATATCCCTACATCCACTTCCCTACCACCACCAGCTATAATATCCCTACATCCACTTCCCTACCACCACCAGCTATAATATCCCTACATCCACCTCCCTACCACCACCAGCTATAATATCCCTACATCCACTTCCCTACCACCACCAGCTATAATATCCCTACATCCACTTCTCTACCACCACCAGCTATAATATCCCTACATCCACTTCCCTACCACCACCAGCTATAATATCCCTACATCCACTTCCCTACCACCACCAGCTATAATATCCCTACATCCACTTCTCTACCACCACCAGCTATAATATCCCTACATCCACTTCTCTACCACCACCAGCTATAATATCCCTACATCCACTTCCCTACCACCACCAGCTATAATATCCCTACATCCACTTCCCTACCACCACCAGCTATAATATCCCTACATCCACTTCCCTACCACCACCAGCTATAATATCCCTACATCCACCTCCCTACCACCACCAGCTATAATATCCCTACATCCACTTCCCTACCACCACCAGCTATAATATCCCTACATCCACCTCCCTACCACCACCAGCTATAATATCCCTACATCCACTTCTCTACCACCACCAGCTATAATATCCCTACATCCACTTCCCTACCACCACCAGCTATAATATCCCTACATCCACTTCCCTACCACCACCAGCTATAATATCCCTACATCCACCTCCCTACCACCACCAGCTATAATATCCCTACATCCACTTCCCTACCACCACCAGCTATAATATCCCTACATCCACTTCCCTACCACCACCAGCTATAATATCCCTACATCCACCTCCCTACCACCACCAGCTATAATATCCCTACATCCACTTCTCTACCACCACCAGCTATAATATCCCTACATCCACTTCCCTACCACCACCAGCTATAATATCCCTACATCCACTTCTCTACCACCACCAGCTATAATATCCCTACATCCACTTCCCTACCACCACCAGCTATAATATCCCTACATCCACTTCTCTACCACCACCAGCTATAATATCCCTACATCCACTTCTCTACCACCACCAGCTATAATATCCCTACATCCACTTCCCTACCACCACCAGCTATAATATCCCTACATCCACTTCCCTACCACCACCAGCTATAATATCCCTACATCCACTTCCCTACCACCACCAGCTATAATATCCCTACATCCACCTCCCTACCACCACCAGCTATAATATCCCTACATCCACTTCCCTACCACCACCAGCTATAATATCCCTACATCCACTTCTCTACCACCACCAGCTATAATATCCCTACATCCACTTCCCTACCACCACCAGCTATAATATCCCTACATCCACTTCCCTACCACCACCAGCTATAATATCCCTACATCCACTTCTCTACCACCACCAGCTATAATATCCCTACATCCACTTCTCTACCACCACCAGCTATAATATCCCTACATCCACTTCCCTACCACCACCAGCTATAATATCCCTACATCCACTTCCCTACCACCACCAGCTATAATATCCCTACATCCACTTCCCTACCACCACCAGCTATAATATCCCTACATCCACCTCCCTACCACCACCAGCTATAATATCCCTACATCCACTTCCCTACCACCACCAGCTATAATATCCCTACATCCACCTCCCTACCACCACCAGCTATAATATCCCTACATCCACTTCTCTACCACCACCAGCTATAATATCCCTACATCCACTTCTCTACCACCACCAGCTATAATATCCCTACATCCACTTCTCTACCACCACCAGCTATAATATCCCTACATCCACCTCCCTACCACCACCAGCTATAATATCCCTACATCCACCTCCCTACCACCACCAGCTATAATATCCCTACATCCACTTCCCTACCACCACCAGCTATAATATCCCTACATCCACCTCCCTACCACCACCAGCTATAATATCCCTACATCCACTTCCCTACCACCACCAGCTATAATATCCCTACATCCACTTCCCTACCACCACCAGCTATAATATCCCTACATCCACTTCCCTACCACCACCAGCTATAATATCCCTACATCCACTTCTCTACCACCACCAGCTATAATATCCCTACATCCACTTCTCTACCACCACCAGCTATAATATCCCTACATCCACTTCCCTACCACCACCAGCTATAATATCCCTACATCCACTTCCCTACCACCACCAGCTATAATATCCCTACATCCACTTCCCTACCACCACCAGCTATAATATCCCTACATCCACCTCCCTACCACCACCAGCTATAATATCCCTACATCCACTTCTCTACCACCACCAGCTATAATATCCCTACATCCACTTCCCTACCACCACCAGCTATAATATCCCTACATCCACCTCCCTACCACCACCAGCTATAATATCCCTACATCCACTTCCCTACCACCACCAGCTATAATATCCCTACATCCACTTCTCTACCACCACCAGCTATAATATCCCTACATCCACTTCCCTACCACCACCAGCTATAATATCCCTACATCCACTTCCCTACCACCACCAGCTATAATATCCCTACATCCACTTCCCTACCACCACCAGCTATAATATCCCTACATCCACCTCCCTACCACCACCAGCTATAATATCCCTACATCCACTTCTCTACCACCACCAGCTATAATATCCCTACATCCACTTCTCTACCACCACCAGCTATAATATCCCTACATCCACCTCCCTACCACCACCAGCTATAATATCCCTACATCCACTTCTCTACCACCACCAGCTATAATATCCCTACATCCACTTCTCTACCACCACCAGCTATAATATCCCTACATCCACCTCCCTACCACCACCAGCTATAATATCCCTACATCCACTTCCCTACCACCACCAGCTATAATATCCCTACATCCACTTCTCTACCACCACCAGCTATAATATCCCTACATCCACCTCCCTACCACCACCAGCTATAATATCCCTACATCCACTTCCCTACCACCACCAGCTATAATCTCCCTACCACCACCAGCTATAATATCCCTACATCCACTTCCCTACCACCACCAGCTATAATATCCCTACATCCACTTCTCTACCACCACCAGCTATAATATCCCTACATCCACTTCTCTACCACCACCAGCTATAATATCCCTACATCCACCTCCCTACCACCACCAGCTATAATATCCCTACATCCACCTCCCTACCACCACCAGCTATAATATCCCTACATCCACTTCTCTACCACCACCAGCTATAATATCCCTACATCCACCTCCCTACCACCACCAGCTATAATATCCCTACATCCACCTCCCTACCACCACCAGCTATAATATCCCTACATCCACTTCCCTACCACCACCAGCTATAATATCCCTACATCCACCTCCCTACCACCACCAGCTATAATATCCCTACATCCACTTCCCTACCACCACCAGCTATAATATCCCTACATCCACTTCCCTACCACCACCAGCTATAATATCCCTACATCCACCTCCCTACCACCACCAGCTATAATATCCCTACATCCACTTCCCTACCACCACCAGCTATAATATCCCTACATCCACCTCCCTACCACCACCAGCTATAATATCCCTACATCCACTTCCCTACCACCACCAGCTATAATATCCCTACATCCACTTCTCTACCACCACCAGCTATAATATCCCTACATCCACCTCCCTACCACCACCAGCTATAATATCCCTACATCCACCTCCCTACCACCACCAGCTATAATATCCCTACATCCACTTCCCTACCACCACCAGCTATAATATCCCTACATCCACTTCCCTACCACCACCAGCTATAATATCCCTACATCCACTTCTCTACCACCACCAGCTATAATATCCCTACATCCACCTCCCTACCACCACCAGCTATAATATCCCTACATCCACTTCTCTACCACCCCCAGCTATAATATCCCTACATCCACTTCTCTACCACCACCAGCTATAATATCCCTACATCCACTTCTCTACCACCACCAGCTATAATATCCCTACATCCACCTCCCTACCACCACCAGCTATAATATCCCTACATCCACCTCCCTACCACCACCAGCTATAATATCCCTACATCCACTTCCCTACCACCACCAGCTATAATATCCCTACATCCACCTCCCTACCACCACCAGCTATAATATCCCTACATCCACTTCCCTACCACCACCAGCTATAATATCCCTACATCCACTTCCCTACCACCACCAGCTATAATATCCCTACATCCACTTCCCTACCACCACCAGCTATAATATCCCTACATCCACTTCTCTACCACCACCAGCTATAATATCCCTACATCCACTTCCCTACCACCACAAGCTATAATATCCCTACATCCACCTCCCTACCACCACCAGCTATAATATCCCTACATCCACTTCCCTACCACCACCAGCTATAATATCCCTACATCCACCTCTCTACCACCACCAGCTATAATATCCCTACATCCACTTCCCTACCACCACCAGCTATAATATCCCTACATCCACTTCCCTACCACCACCAGCTATAATATCCCTTCATCCACTTCCCTACCACCACCAGCTATAATATCCTTAATGCCCGTCATTAGAACTCCTTCACCCCAACAGGGTTGTTTTGATGCCAGCAGTACCGCATAGGGGCTATCTGCCATCACATCATCTGGCTCCTAGGATCTTCCCTCTGAGACGAGGCAATTCGGGCAGATTATTTAATAAAATTACATATTGCATTCCCTCTTTGTTCATTCAGTTAAGCCTGTACTTGATTGAATTACAGCAGGTGAAGTGGATTTACAGCCGGTTATGGCATTATGGTAACAGAATTACATGATGAATCCCTGACCTGTACTATACAGAAATGCATTATTATGAATATGAATATCATTCTCTTCATGGTGATAAATAGGTACACAAAGGTAGAAATATGCAATATCCTTATTTTGCATATTTGGGTGTCATTCTACACACTGGCTATTATTTTAATGAGCTCCGCCCCCAAACAAGTGGACATTTGGTTGTTCCGGACCGGACCAAATCTGAATCAGTCATAGACATCTCTGTTTCACAAGTTTGGACATCACAGTAGAGTACAGTACAGTAGAGTACAGTACAGTATTGGACATCACAGTAGAGTACAGTACAGTATTGGACATCACAGTAGAGTACAGTACAGTATTGGACATCACAGTAGAGTACAGTACAGTATTGGACATCACAGTAGAGTACAGTACAGTATTGGACATCACAGTAGAGTACAGTACAGTATTGGACATCACAGTAGAGTACAGTACAGTATTGGACATCACAGTAGAGTACAGTACAGTATTGGACATCACAGTAGAGTACAGTACAGTATTGGACATCACAGTAGAGTACAGTACAGTATTGGACATCACAGTAGAGTACAGTACAGTATTGGACATCACAGTAGAGTACAGTACAGTATTGGACATCACAGTAGAGTACAGTACAGTATTGGACATCACAGTAGAGTACAGTACAGTATTGGACATCACAGTAGAGTACAGTACAGTATTGGACATCACAGTAGAGTACAGTACAGTATTGGACATCACAGTAGAGTACAGTACAGTATTGGACATCACAGTAGAGTACAGTACAGTATTGGACATCACAGTAGAGTACAGTACAGTATTGGACATCACAGTAGAGTACAGTACAGTATTGGACATCACAGTAGAGTACAGTACAGTATTGGACATCACAGTAGAGTACAGTACAGTATTGGACATCACAGTAGAGTACAGTACAGTATTGGACATCACAGTAGAGTACAGTACAGTATTGGACATCACAGTAGAGTACAGTACAGTATTGGACATCACAGTAGAGTACAGTACAGTATTGGACATCACAGTAGAGTACAGTACAGTATTGGACATCACAGTAGAGTACAGTACAGTATTGGACATCACAGTAGAGTACAGTACAGTATTGGACATCACAGTAGAGTACAGTACAGTATTGGACATCACAGTAGAGTACAGTACAGTATTGGACATCACAGTAGAGTACAGTACAGTATTGGACATCACAGTAGAGTACAGTACAGTATTGGACATCACAGTAGAGTACAGTACAGTATTGGACATCACAGTAGAGTACAGTACAGTATTGGACATCACAGTAGAGTACAGTACAGTATTGGACATCACAGTAGAGTACAGTACAGTATTGGACATCACAGTAGAGTACAGTACAGTATTGGACATCACAGTAGAGTACAGTACAGTATTGGACATCACAGTAGAGTACAGTACAGTATTGGACATCACAGTAGAGTACAGTACAGTATTGGACATCACAGTAGAGTACAGTACAGTATTGGACATCACAGTAGAGTACAGTACAGTATTGGACATCACAGTAGAGTACAGTACAGTATTGGACATCACAGTAGAGTACAGTACAGTATTGGACATCACAGTAGAGTACAGTACAGTATTGGACATCACAGTAGAGTACAGTACAGTATTGGACATCACAGTAGAGTACAGTACAGTATTGGACATCACAGTAGAGTACAGTACAGTATTGGACATCACAGTAGAGTACAGTACAGTATTGGACATCACAGTAGAGTACAGTACAGTATTGGACATCACAGTAGAGTACAGTACAGTATTGGACATCACAGTAGAGTACAGTACAGTATTGGACATCACAGTAGAGTACAGTACAGTATTGGACATCACAGTAGAGTACAGTACAGTATTGGACATCACAGTAGAGTACAGTACAGTATTGGACATCACAGTAGAGTACAGTACAGTCGCCATCCTATATCTCAGATATTTTATCCCCCTACGAGCCAGGATGCAGCCTGAGATTCTCTGGCAGGGCACTGTTAACCATTCCAGTGATTTGTCTGCCATTGTAATCCTTGGGCGAGCCGCCTAAGCATTTTTTCAGGTCGCCTGTCCAAACAGTGTAAATATATATATATATATATATATATACTACCAGTCAAAAGTTTGGACACACCTACTCATTCAAGGGTTTTTCTTTATTTTTACTATTTTCTACATTGTATAATAATAGTGAAGACATCAAAACTATGAAATAACACATATGGAATCGTGTAGTAACCAAAAAAGTGTTAAACAAATCAAAATATATTTTTGATTTTAGATTCTTCAAAGTAGCCATCCTTTGTCTTGATGACAGCTTTGCACACTCCTGGCATTCTCTCAATAAATACAGTATTTATTGGTTTATTCGGATCCCCATAACAACCGGCCATGTTTGGGAGTCCCATAGGGCGGCGCACAATTGGCCCAGCGTCGTCCAGGTTTGGCCGGTGTAGGTCGTCATTGTAAAGAAGAATTTGTTCTTAACTGACTTGGCCTTGATTAAATAAGGTTAAATAAAAAATGTAAAATAAATAAAACTTTGTGGAACCCTCTTCCTGGGGTTCCACAAAAACCACAAAACATGACAAGTAACAAAACACTGGTACACTGATAAACAAGGACAGTCACACAAATGTGAAATACAACGATATACAAACAAACAAATGCATAATACAAATAATGCAACAACAAAAATGTATGTCTGTGTGTACGTTTGTTTGTGTGTGTCCCTCACAGTCCCCGCCATTCCACAAGATGCTGTTTAATCTTAAAACATTTTTTTTAGGTAGTTTTGTTTGCATGAGTAATAGGAGATGGAAGGGAGTTCCATGTGATCATGGCTCTGTATAGTTGCTGTGAATTAGTTTTGGACTTGAAGAGACCCCATGTCTTGTGGGGTATGGATGGGGTGTCTGAAGAGACCCCTGGTGGCATGTCTTGTGGGGTATGGATGGGTGTCTGAAGAGACCCCTGGTGACATGTCTTGTGGGGTATGGATGGGTGTCTGAAGAGACCCCTGGTGGCATGTCTCGTGGGGTATGGATGGGTGTCTGAAGAGACCCCTGGTGGCATGTCTTCTGGGGTATGGATGGGTGTCTGAAGAGACCCCTGGTGGCATGTCTCGTGGGGTATGGATGGGTGTCTGAAGAGACCCCTGGTGGCATGTCTTGTGGGGTATGGATGGGTGTTTGAAGAGACCCCTGGTGGCATGTCTTGTGGGGTATGGATGGGTGTCTGAAGAGACCCCTGGTGGCATGTCTTGTGGGGTATGGATGGGTGTCTGAAGAGGCCCCTGGTGGCATGTCTTGTGGGGTATGGATGGGTGTCTGAAGAGACCCCTGGTGGCATGTCTTGTGGGGTATGTATGGGTGTCTGAGCTGAATGGTATTTGATTTATGAAGACAATCTGGAATTGTCATCACAGTAATATTTCTCATAAAAACTAGAAGAGAAGCAGTTAATCTCTTGTCAACCCTCAACCAGGAAAGACTGGCATGTTGTTGATGTTAGTTCTCTGTGGGGCGGCAGGTAGCCTAGTGGTTAGAGTGGAGGGGCGGCAGGTAACCTAGTGTTTAGAGTGGAGGGGCGGCAGGTAGCCTAGTGGTTAGAGTGGAGGGGCGGCAGGTAACCTAGTAGTTAGAGTGGAGGGGCGGCAGGTAACCTAGTGGTTAGAGCGTTGGGCCAGTATCCGAAAGGTCACTGGATCGAATCCCCGAGCTGACAAGGTAAAACAATCTGTCGTTCTGCCCCTGAACAATGCAGTTAACCCACTGTTCCCCGGTAGGCCATCATTGTAAATACGAATTTGTTCTTAACTGACTTACCTAGTTAAATAAAGGTTAAATATGTTTAAGAGATTGCCGTTAAGGGCAAGCCGTGCTACTCTGTTTTGAGCCAGCTGCAGCTTTGCTAGGTCTTTCTTTGCTGCACTACACACATATTACCGGACAGTAATTAAAATGGGACAAGACCAGAGCCTGAAGAACTAGTACAGTCGATTACTGTGTAAAGAAAAAACACAACATATTTTTATAACAGACATACTCCTCCCCATCTTCACAACAACTTTGTCAGTATGTCTTGACCATGATAATTGACCATCCAATGTTATACTTAGGAGTTCATCTTCCTCAACTGGCTCAATGGTCACACCCTTTATACACAACTCCTGTTGAGGTTTATGTCTTAGAGAATGTTCTGAACCCAATACAATGCTTTTAGTTGAAGATGTATTTAAGACCAGTTTATTATGAATCACCCGTTAGGATACTGACTAACTTCTTATTTAGATTTTTAGTGAGCTCACTGACTTTGGGTGCTGACATGTACAGTGTGGAATCATCCGTATACATAGTGATTCTAGCTTTGTGTCAGACCAGTGGTAAATCATTTGTAAATGTCTTGCTTTGACCACCAGATGACAGAAAGAGAAAAAAAACAGTAATGAGATGAACATAACAGCCAGTGGAAGGGAGGACAGTAGCAGGAGACACAATGAGCTGGTCATAACAGTATGCCAGTGGAAGGGAGGACAGTAGCAGGAGACACAATGAGCTGGTCATAACAGTATGCCAGTGGAAGGGAGGACAGTAGCAGGAGACACAATGAGCTGGTCATAACAGTATGCCAGTGGAAGGGAGGACAGTAGCAGGAGACACAATGAGCTGGTCATAACAGTATGCCAGTAATCCTTCTGACCCCCCCCCCCCTTAAAAGATTTAGATGCACTATTGTAAAGTGGCTGTTCCACTGGATGTCATAAGGTGAATGCACCAATTTGTAAGTCGCTCTGGATAAGAGCGTCTGCTAAATGACTTAAATGTAAATGTAAATGGAAGGGAGGACAGTAGCAGGAGACACAATGAGCTGGTCATAACAGTATGCCAGTGGAAGGGAGGACAGTAGCAGGTGATCCAACTGATTTGTGTCCAACTATGATATCCCATTGTAGCCAATTCAATTACAGTAATTCAGATTTTTTCTTGGTGAATCCGCTACCAATTTGGTAAAATAATTATGAGTTTTAATCACATAATAATTAATAAACAAACTTGATATCAGTAAACACACTGTAACTATTTAGTAGGTCTACCTTTTTCTTGTTACTTTTGTGAACTTTCATTATCCTCCCTACACGAGGGAGAGACATTAGAAATGATCTGAGCCTTTGCTTACTGCTAATTTTTTGGACGTAAAATGCTTGAAATAATTATATACGACTTAATTTCTCAAAAATATAGACTCTTATCTTTCATTTGACACCCAATTTGACATGCTCCCATAAACTTCACATGTTGGTGCTCGTGTCCGTTTAGATGGAAAATCTTATACCAAGTTTGTGTTGTATTGCCAATTCCTCGCCGGGGGGGCAAGTTTGGCATTACAATGACCACAGGAAGTTGGCAAGACGGCATAAAACTGATCTGGGACCAGAGTCTGTTTTTCTAGTCTGGTTTCCCACATCTGTTTGTCGTGTTTTGCCAATAGGAGTTGGCAAGAAGGCACAAACAAAAATAGCCAACTTCTATGGTCGTTGTCACTCAAAACTCCTATGGTCTGACATCACAACAATCATAGGAGTTGGCACAAACAGCTCCTATGGTCATTGGCATGCCAATTTGCCATTGAATGCCACAATGAATGCTTTTGAAAATGATTTCACAAGGCCCATTTCACGTGATATGCCTAAATAATTAATAACTACTAGGCTAATAATAATACTTTTGTCTTCTTTTGATAATTTAATGAACCTATATCATGTTATTTCAAGTTATCCCTTTGGAGCACAATAGGTGGAAATGATATTGTTTAACCATTGCAACATTTGATGCACAGTCACATTCACTGTGGTGGTCTGAAGACTTCTATAGAGTTCACAGCTTGGCAATGTCTCATCGTGATTAGTATTCCCTGTAATTTGCAACAATGTCAATAAACGTCATCAACTCTCTCTTTCCTTTGCGGTACCTCAAACTGTCGTGATTACCAGATGAGAGAGAACTTTTTATGAGTTGATTTGACTCCTGGCTCAGTTTTGTCTGAGCTGTGTCATCTTAAAACCTACTATGAGAGTTTTTTTGTTGTTCTCCTAAAACATGTTTTAACGTGATTCCTAGGACCTTTTCTACGATGCTTTGTGGATACGGCCCCGGGTCTGTTTGTGCAGTATAACCAAATGCTTTGGTCGTTGGCAGGCCTAACTAGCACTGGCATAAGACTGCACTCACTGTCACATGAAAGACCACTCTGCTCCAGATGCATATTAATCAAATCATATTAACTGGAAACTGTTATATTATGTCATTCTGTTGGACTTGACAAAGCACAGGCCATGTCTTTGTTTGTAACCTTCACAACCCCCCCCCCCCCCCATTTGATTCAACACTTGCCATATTTTTCCAAATAGAGAGAGATTCCATTTATACTGTCAGTGTCACGCTGTTAAAGTTAACACATTTATCTTCTAATAGTGGTGAGAAAACCATTGGAGAAAAATTAGTTAAAGTAGTGTTTTTTTTATATTCAGCCTTTTCAAGATCTTCCCATGAGAATTGGTGTAAGTGGACTTTCTGCAAAGCCTATTTCTGCAAAGCCTATGTTCAAAGCCTATGTTCAAAGAACTGGTGTAAGTGGACTTTCTGCAAAGCCTATGTTCAAAGCCTATGTTCAAAGCCTATGTTCAAAGCCTATGTTCAAAGCCTATGTTCAAAGCCTATGTTCAAAGCCTATGTTCAAAGCCTATGTTCAAAGCCTATGTTCAAAGCCTATGTTCAAAGCCTATGTTCAAAGCCTATGTTCAAAGCCTATGTTCAAAGCCTATGTTCAAAGCCTATGTTCAAAGCCTATGTTCAAAGAACCAAGATTTGACTGAGCGTTATAAAACCGTGTCTTAAGTTTAGACAGTTTTACACGTCCATCTCCAAGACAGTTTTACACGTCCATCTCCAAGACAGTTTTACACGTCCATCTCCAAGACAGTTTTACACGTCCATCTCCAAGACAGTTTTACACGTCCATCTCCAAGACAGTTTTACACGTCCATCTCCAAGACAGTTTTACACGTCCATCTCCAAGACAGTTTTACACGTCCATCTCCAAGACAGTTTTACACGTCCATCTCCGAGACAGTTTTACACGTCCATCTCCGAGACAGTTTTACACGTCCATCTCCAAGACAGTTTTACACGTCCATCTCCGAGACAGTTTTACACGTCCATCTCCAAGACAGTTTTACACGTCCATCTCCGAGACAGTTTTACACGTCCATCTCCAAGACAGTTTTACACGTCCATCTCCAAGACAGTTTTACACGTCCATCTCCAAGACAGTTTTACACGTCCATCTCCGAGACAGTTTTACACGTCCATCTCCGAGACAGTTTTACACGTCCATCTCCAAGACAGTTTTACACGTCCATCTCCAAGACAGTTTTACACGTCCATCTCCAAGACAGTTTTACACGTCCATCTCCAAGACAGTTTTACACGTCCATCTCCAATAAATGGTGATAAACATAGATGGTTGTTTCTGTTCCTCTCCAAGCTTTAGTGATAACATCTCATTTTCTTCTGCCTTAGTACCCCGAGGGCTTGCGAGAGTACGAGTACATACCTAACTTTGTTGTCAGAGGACTGCACTATGATGTCCAAAAGGCTTTACTGATGAAGATAGATGCCTTTCACTACATACAGCTGGGAACCGTATACAGGTATGTGTAGTCTAGCTATTACTATGAATACATTGATTAAAGGCCTAGTGCAGTCAAACACGTGATTTCCTGTTGTGTATATATATATTTCCACAATATGAGGTTGGACTAATACTATGCAATTGTGAAAGTTATGATAATGCCCTTTTAGTGTAAAATCTGTTTGAAAAGACTGCCTGATTTTTTTTATTTTTTTTTGCCTGTTTTGGTGGGATGGAGTTTTGGACCTGCCTAGTTAGACCAATAAGAAAGAGTTCCAAACCTCTCTGCCAATAACAGCTAGTTCTAACAGCTAGTTTTCCACTCCCCACTCAGACCACTCCAAGACAGTCCTAGCTAAATTCTTGCTTGAGAAATAGCTCTTTGCTAAGAAGCAATTTTAGTTTCTTTTTGATATTTTTTTATTGAAAACAAACAGTTAGCTAGAAATTATTTGATATTGAGATTAAAACGGCTGTATTGGACCTTTAAGCAATGATACTCCTCTGTGTAACTATACTGTCATGTTTATCTGTGTAACTGTCATGTTTATCTGTGTAACTATACTGTCATGTTTATCTGTGTAACTATACTGTCATGTTTATCTGTGTAACTATACTGTCATGTTTATCTGTGTAACTATAATGTCATGTTTATCTGTGTGACTATACTGTCATGTTTATCTGTGTGACTGTCATGTTTATCTGTGTGACTGTCATGTTTCTCTGTGTAAATGTCATGTTTCTCTGTGTAAATGTCGTGTTTATCTGTGTAAATATACTGTCATGTTTATCTGTGTAAATGTCATGTTTATCTGTGTGACTATACTGTCATGTTTATCTGTGTGACTGTCATGTTTTTCTGTGTGACTGTCATGTTTCTCTGTGTAAATGTCGTGTTTATCTGTGTAACTATACTGTAGATTTACAGTGTTTTACTTTACAGGCCTGATATGCAGTTACTGTTAATGGTTACCAGTATTTCCTGGTTTAGAAAAAAGAGATTGGTCCAAACGTGTGTGTTCTCTTGTCCCCTCTAGGGGTCTTCACCCGGTACCAGACAAGGAGGTGATTGCCATGTACAATGGCTGCCATGTCCCTCTGGAGAATATGAGTGACTTCTATGGCAAGGTAGGGCCCATATTATCTCCTCCACCCTTCCACAGTCACTATATACAGATCTGTTTCAGTGACCGTGATAAACTGACCCCGTTACATTTAGCAGCAAGGCCACTCTGCATTGCCAAGTCACCCCCCCAGTCATTATCAGGTTTCACCCCTTACAGTCAGACACATGATACTGTAGTATTAGGTTTCTACCCTGTAGAGCCCAACCATGGGTAATCTAAGAACACAGACCCAAACCTCACATGCACTAGATAGTTAGCTACTCCATCTACTTCTGATAGCAGATAGACACGGCCTCGTGTTATCTTCAGTTTTTGGCAGACATGATATTGCGTAGCCTAGTAACACCTCACTTTACTAATGTCTTCTCCTATCTGATCTTTCACATCTCTCTCTCCTCCAGAGTTCCCATGGCCACACAATGAAACAGTTCATGGACATCTTTTCCCTCCCAGAGATGAACCTTCTGTGCTCTGTTAATGACTACTTCATGAAGCACAATATCGACTACGAGCCCGTCCACCTCTACAAAGACGTCAAGGTAACGGGACCATAACAGTGGTCTTCCAAAGACACCTTGGTTGTGTTCATTTAGGCACAACATGGGGGGAAAAAAACAGTCAGAAAGAGATTAACAGGTACTATCTGAAACAACGTTTTTTTTAAAACATTTTTGCTACGGTGTGCCCTAATGAACACGACCTCTCTCAGGAACCATAGGCAGACCAGAAGGCCAACATCATAATGCTCTTCTCTATGACAAAATGAATTCCAGTAACGTGGCAGTTATGTGTATTAATAGTGAAACCTTGTTGTGACCATTGGTTGTGACGTTGTAGTTATTTTAGTGTGCTTCGTGACAGAGTAGAGGCTTAATTTAGACTTTTGAAAATGGCAGTCTAGTTTTAGAAGAGGCAGCTGTCTGGTCTCTGGTGGCTCTGCCTGCCTGCCTCTTCAGAAGGAGACAGGAGTGAAATCAGGGCTGTGTTGTGTTTGTTTCTCTGATGGGCTTGTCAGGGAGGACTGGTACCTGCTTAGTTTCATTCTGCAGTGTCTGTGACAGATCAGTGTCATCATGATGAAAACCTGGCTTCATGTCTGCTCACTCACAATATATCAAGCTAGAATAGACAACTTCTCAAATTTCACTCCCTTCCCCACCTCCTCTCCCCTTCCCTTCCCTCCTCTACCCACTCCCTTCCCCTTCCCTCCTCTCCCTTTCTCTCCCTTTCACTCCCTTGCCTTTCTCTGTCTCTCCCTTTCACTCCCTTGCCTTTCTGTGTCTCTCCTTTCACTCCCTTGCCTTTCTGTGTCTCTCCTTTCACTCCCTTGCCTTTCTGTGTCTCTCCTTTCACTCCCTTGCCTTTCTCTGTCTCTCCTTTCACTCCCTTGCCCTTCTCTCTCTCCTTTCACTCCCTTGCCTTTCTCTGTCTCTCCTTTCACTCCCTTGCCTTTCTCTGTCTCTCCTTTCACTCCCTTGCCTGTCTCTGTCTCTCCTTTCACTCCATTGCCTTTCTCTGTCTCTCCTTTCACTCCCTTGCCTGTCTGTGTCTCTCCTTTCACTCCCTTGCCTGTCTGTGTCTCTCCTTTCACTCCCTTGCCTGTCTGTGTCTCTCCTTTCACTCCCTTGCCTTTCTGTGTCTCTCCTTTCACTCCCTTGCCTTTCTGTGTCTCTCCTTTCACTCCCTTGCCTTTCTGTGTCTCTCCTTTCACTCCCTTGCCTTTCTCTGTCTCTCCCTTTCACTCCCTTGCCTTTCTCTGTCTCTCCCTTTCACTCCCTTGCCTTTCTCTGTCTCTCCCTTTCACTCCCTTGCCTTTCTCTGTCTCTCCCTTTCACTCCCTTGCCTTTCTCTGTCTCTCCCTTTCACTCTCTTGCCTTTCTCTGTCTCTCCCTTTCACTCCCTTGTCTTTCTCTGTCTCTCCCTTTCACTCCCTTGCCTTTCTCTGTCTCTCCCTTTCACTCTCTTGCCTTTCTCTGTCTCTCCCTTTCACTCTCTTGCCTTTCTCTGTCTCTCCCTTTCACTCTCTTGCCTTTCTCTGTCTCTCCCTTTCACTCTCTTGCCTTTCTCTGTCTCTCCCTTTCACTCTCTTGCCTTTCTCTGTCTCTCCCTTTCACTCTCTTGCCTTTCTCTGTCTCTCCCTTTCACTCTCTTGCCTTTCTCTGTCTCTCCCTTTCACTCCCTTGCCTTTCTCTGTCTCTCCCTTTCACTCCCTTGCCTTTCTCTGTCTCTCCCTTTCACTCCCTTGCCTTTCTCTGTCTCTCCCTTTCACTCCCTTGCCTTTCTCTGTCTCTCCCTTTCACTCCCTTGCCTTTCTCTGTCTCTCCCTTTCACTCCCTTGCCTTTCTCTGTCTCTCCCTTTCACTCCCTTGCCTTTCTCTGTCTCTCCCTTTCACTCTCTTGCCTTTCTCTGTCTCTCCCTTTCACTCCCTTGCCTTTCTCTGTCTCTCCCTTTCACTCCCTTGCCTTTCTCTGTCTCTCCCTTTCACTCTCTTGCCTTTCTCTGTCTCTCCCTTTCACTCTCTTGCCTTTCTCTGTCTCTCCCTTTCACTCTCTTGCCTTTCTCTGTCTCTCCCTTTCACTCTCTTGCCTTTCTCTGTCTCTCCCTTTCACTCTCTTGCCTTTCTCTGTCTCTCCCTTTCACTCTCTTGCCTTTCTCTGTCTCTCCCTTTCACTCTCTTGCCTTTCTCTGTCTCTCCCTTTCACTCCCTTGCCTTTCTCTGTCTCTCCCTTTCACTCCCTTGCCTTTCTCTGTCTCTCCCTTTCACTCCCTTGCCTTTCTCTGTCTCTCCCTTTCACTCCCTTGCCTTTCTCTGTCTCTCCCTTTCACTCCCTTGCCTTTCTCTGTCTCTCCCTTTCACTCCCTTGCCTTTCTCTGTCTCTCCCTTTCACTCCCTTGCCTTTCTCTGTCTCTCCCTTTCACTCCCTTGCCTTTCTCTGTCTCTCCCTTTCACTCTCTTGCCTTTCTCTGTCTCTCCCTTTCACTCTCTTGCCTTTCTCTGTCTCTCCCTTTCACTCCCTTGCCTTTCTCTGTCTCTCCCTTTCACTCTCTTGCCTTTCTCTGTCTCTCCCTTTCTCTCCCTTGCCTTTCTGTGAGTCATTGTTCAGAGGCTCCTTCATCCCAGTGGGGTTGTTCATTTACTCTGCCTGTCTCTGTCAGTGTGAAACTTTGTCCTGGTGCATTAGTTAAATCATGAAGCACAGGGCAAGACACACACACACAAACACACACAGACTTGCACACGTGTGAGCAGACACACACACACACACACACACACATACACACATACACACACACCCCCATTCAGGAGATGTTGGTGTAAAGTTGTAGTCTCATCTACGTAGCAACTACCAACCTTTAAGAGGCTTTCATTTGTATTGAGTAAAGCACACCAGTCACATTCAGGCTGTTTGTTAATGCCAAAGAAACTGTGTGGGACATTCAGCTCAAATCCTATTCTTGATTTTGTTACTTTTTTTGTGTCTTTGTCTTTAGTTTTGTAGTTTTCCAAGGTGACAATCAATCAATCAATCAAATGTATTTATAAAGCCCTTTTTACATCAGCTGATATCTCAAAGTGCTGTACAGAAACCCAGCCTAAAACCCCAAACAGCA
>NC_092094.1:9230136-9282636 GCF_045679555.1 Salvelinus alpinus
TCTCTAACATACAGTATCTCTGTGTGTGAGTGTCTCTAACATACAGTATCTCTGTGTGTGAGTGTCTCTAACATACAGTATCTCTGTGTGTGAGTGTCTCTAACATACAGTATCTCTTTGTGTGAGTGTCTCTAACATACAGTATCTCTGTGTGTGAGTGTCTCTAACATACAGTATCTCTGTGTGTGAGTGTCTCTAACATACAGTATCTCTGTGTGTGAGTGTCTCTAACATACAGTATCTCTGTGTGTGAGTGTCTCTAACATACAGTATCTCTGTGTGTGAGTGTCTCTAACATACAGTATCTCTCTGTGTGAGTGTCTCTAACATACAGTATCTCTGTGTGTGAGTGTCTCTAACATACAGTATCTCTGTGTGTGAGTGTCTCTAACATACAGTATCTCTGTGTGTGAGTGTCTCTAACATACAGTGTCTCTGTGTGTGAGTGTCTCTAACATACAGTATCTCTGTGTGTGAGTGTCTCTAACATACAGTATCTCTGTGTGTGAGTGTCTCTAACATACAGTATCTCTGTGTGTGAGTGTCTCTAACATACAGTATCTCTGTGTGAGTGTCTCTAACATACAGTATCTCTGTGTGAGTGTCTCTAACATACAGTATCTCTGTGTGTGAGTGTCTCTAACATACAGTATCTCTGTGTGTGAGTGTCTCTAACATACAGTATCTCTGTGTGTGAGTGTCTCTAACATACAGTATCTCTGTGTGTGAGTGTCTCTAACATACAGTATCTCTGTGTGTGAGTGTCTCTGGTATACAGTGTCTCTGTGTGTGAGTGTCTCTAACATACAGTATCTCTGTGTGTGAGTGTCTCTAACATACAGCATCTCTGTGTGTGAGTGTCTCTAACATACAGTATCTCTGTGTGTGAGTGTCTCTAACATACAGTATCTCTGTGTGAGTGTCTCTAACATACAGTATCTCTGTGTGTGAGTGTCTCTAACATACAGTATCTCTGTGTGTGAGTGTCTCTAACATACAGTGTCTCTGTGTGTGAGTGTCTCTAACATACAGTATCTCTGTGTGTGAGTGTCTCTAACATACAGCATCTCTGTGTGAGTGTCTCTAACATACAGTATCTCTCTGTGTGAGTGTCTCTGGTATACAGTATCTCTGTGTGAGTGTCTCTAACATACAGTATCTCTGTGTGAGTGTCTCTAACATACAGTATCTCTGTGTGTGAGTGTCTCTGGTATACAGTATCTCTGTGTGAGTGTCTCTAACATACAGTATCTCTGTGTGAGTGTCTCTAACATATAGTATCTCTGTGTGTGAGTGTCTCTAACATACAGTATCTCTGTGTGTGAGTGTCTCTAACATACAGTATCTCTGTGTGTGAGTGTCTCTTACATACAGTATCTCTCTGTGTGAGTGTCTCTAACATACAGTATCTCTGTGTGTGAGTGTCTCTAACATACAGTATCTCTGTGTGTGAGTGTCTCTTACATACAGTATCTCTCTGTGTGAGTGTCTCTAACATACAGTATCTCTGTGTGTGAGTGTCTCTAACATACAGTATCTCTCTGTGTGAGTGTCTCTAACATACAGTATCTCTGTGTGTGAGTGTCTCTAACATACAGTATCTCTCTGTGTGAGTGTCTTTAACATACAGTATCTCTCTGTGTGAGTGTCTCTAACATACAGTATCTCTGTGTGTGAGTGTCTCTAACATACAGTATCTCTGTGTGTGAGTGTCTCTAACATACAGTATCTCTGTGTGTGAGTGTCTCTAACATACAGTATCTCTCTGTGTGAGTGTCTTTAACATACAGTATCTCTCTGTGTGAGTGTCTCTAACATACAGTATCTCTGTGTGTGAGTGTCTCTAACATACAGTATCTCTGTGTGTGAGTGTCTCTAACATACAGTATCTCTCTGTGTGTGAGTGTCTCTGGTATACAGTATCTCTTTGTGTGAGTGTCTCTAACATACAGTATCTCTGTGTGTGAGTGTCTCTAACATACAGTGTCTCTGTGTGTGAGTGTCTCTAACATACAGTATCTCTGTGTGTGAGTGTCTCTAACATACAGTATCTCTGTGTGTGAGTGTCTCTAACATACAGTATCTCTCTGTGTGAGTGTCTCTGGTATACAGTATCTCTGTGTGTGAGTGTCTCTAACATACAGTATCTCTGTGTGTGAGTGTCTCTAACATACAGTATCTCTGTGTGTGAGTGTCTCTAACATACAGTGTCTCTGTGTGTGAGTGTCTCTAACATACAGTATCTCTGTGTGTGAGTGTCTCTAACATACAGTATCTCTCTGTGTGAGTGTCTCTAACATACAGTATCTCTGTGTGTGAGTGTCTCTAACATACAGTATCTCTGTGTGTGAGTGTCTCTAACATACAGTATCTCTATGCTGACAGTTCACCACAAAAGTTAATACAATTCTAAACGATACTGTTAATATATGAAGGTGTAATATGCTGCTAGAGAGGGTTTTCACAGCACTGTGATGGTTACATTGTTCCACTAGCTTTAATCATCAACCCTGACAATGATAGCAGCATGAAGAATTACTTTGATTAAAAAATAGAAAATGGTTGAAAGTACCCACATGATGAGTTTGCAGATACTGTGGATACAGGCCGCTCTACGGCAGAGTGTGGTGTGCAAACTACTTTTGTTTCTGTTGTGTGACTGACTTGTAAGTCGCTCTGGATAACGGCGTGATAAATGACTGGACTATTCCCAGGGATCGGGGAATGAACTACATCGTGGGGAAGGACTGGAGAGATCTGTTTGACATTGTCATCGTACAGGCCGACAAACCTGGCTTTTTCAACGACAGGAGAAAGTAAGTGTCTCATATTCACTCCCCAGCCCGTCCGTTTGTCCTTGCACTGGTCAATGTGGTGGAAGCTTCACGACTACCCTACACTACCCATCCTTTATTTGACGTCTCCAGTTGACCTCCACTGTGTGTTCGGACGTTTGTCTTCCCCTGTCCAGTTGACCTCCACTGTGTGTTCTGACGTTTGTTTGTCATGTCCAGTTGACCTCCACTGTGTGTTCTGACGTTTGTCTTCCCCTGTCCAGTTGACCTCCACTGTGTGTTCTGACGTTTGTCTTCCCCTGTCCAGTTGACCTCCACTGTGTGTTCTGACGTTTGTCTTCCCCTGTCCAGTTGACCTCCACTGTGTGTTCTGACGTTTGTCTTCCCCTGTCCAGTTGACCTCCACTGTGTGTTCTGACGTTTGTCTTCCTCTGTCCAGTTGACCTCCACTGTGTGTTCTGACGTTTGTTTGTCATGTCCAGTTGACCTCCACTGTGTGTTCTGACGTTTGTTTGTCATGTCCAGTTGACCTCCACTGTGTGTTCGGACGTTTGTCTTCCCCTGTCCAGTTGACCTCCACTGTGTGTTCGGACGTTTGTCTTCCCCTGTCCAGTTGACCTCCACTGTGTGTTCGGACGTTTGTTTGTCATGTCCAGTTGACCTCCACTGTGTGTTCGGACGTTTGTCTTCCCCTGTCCAGTTGACCTCCACTGTGTGTTCGGACGTTTGTCTTCCTCTGTCCAGTTGACCTCCACTGTGTGTTCTGACGTTTGTTTGTCATGTCCAGTTGACCTCCACTGTGTGTTCGGACGTTTGTCTTCCCCTGTCCAGTTGACCTCCACTGTGTGTTTGGACGTTTGTCTTCCCCTGTCCAGTTGACCTCAACTGTGTGTTCGGACGTTTGTCTTCCTCTGTCCAGTTGACCTCAACTGTGTGTTCGGACGTTTGTCTTCCCCTGTCCAGTTGACCTCCACTGTGTGTTCTGACGTTTGTCTTCCCCTGTCCAGTTGACCTCCACTGTGTGTTCTGACGTTTGTCTTCCCCTGTCCAGTTGACCTCAACTGTGTGTTCGGACGTTTGTCTTCCCCTGTCCAGTTGACCTCCACTGTGTGTTCTGACGTTTGTCTTCCCCTGTCCAGTTGACCTCAACTGTGTGTTCTGACGTTTGTCTTCCCCTGTCCTTCCTAGGCCCTTCAGGCGAGTGACAGATAAAGGGGTGCTGCATTGGGACAGGATTCACAAGCTGGAGAAGGGGAAGATCTACAAACAGGTATATGGACAACGGTTCTAGAGCAATCTTTCTACTAGGACCCCTGTGGTACTAGGACCCCTGGTGTACTAGGACCCCTGGTGTACTTGGACCCCTGGTGTACTTGGACCCCTGGTGTACTTGGACCCCTGGTGTACTTGGACCCCTGGTGTACTCGAACCCCTGGTGTACTCGGACCACTGGTGTACTAGGACCACTGGTGTACTAGGACCCCTGGTGTACTAGGACCCCTGGTGTATTAGGACCCCTGGTGTATTAGGACCCCTGGTGTACTAGGACCCCTGGTGTACTAGGACCCCTGATGTACTAGGACCCCTGGTGTACTAGGACCCCTGGTGTACTTGGACCCCTGGTGTACTTGGACCCCTGATGTACTAGGACCCCTGGTGTACTAGGACCCCTGATGTACTTGGACCCCTGGTGTACTTGGACCCCTGGTGTATTAGGACCCCTGATGTACTTGGACCCCTGGTGTACTAGGACCCCTGTGGTACTTGGACCCCTGATGTACTCGAACCCCTGGTGTACTAGGACCCCTGATGTACTTGGACCCCTGGTGTACTTGGTCTATTCACAGGTCGTTCTTGAGAAGACACATGAGACTATAGGCTTACTAGTAGAATGCAGAAGAGGGGGTACTTCAGGGGTCCAAGGACACCAAGGACACCAAGTACAGGATGGAACACAATGTATTCGGTGGTAAAGTAACCAAAAAAGGTTGAGAACTACTGTTCTAGAGTTGTAGCTCTGTCATACAGACTAGGGAATAACTGACTGTTTCTTTGTTCTGCAGGGAAACCTCTATGAGTTCCTGAGACTGACTGGCTGGAGGGGGTCCAAGGTGTTGTACTTTGGAGATCACATCTACAGTGACCTGGCTGTAAGTCAAACCACTGCTTTTACACTGCATTGGTTAGTATTTAAAATTATCATAGAAAATGTTCACACCATCATAGAAACGACACGGTCAGATTATTAATATATAGGTTTAAGTTAAGTAGCGTTTAAAAAAAAAAAAAAAAAAAGGTCAGCCCATGATTGGCTGGCCTGTTACCGAAACAGAGGTATTTGAGTTGTTCTGTGGTTTATCGACTCCTCAGGTTTGAGAAAAAGGCTGTATAAATCCATATGTTTTATGTGGGTGTGTAGGACCTGACCCTGAAGCACGGCTGGAGGACCGGCGCCATCATCCCTGAGCTGAGGAAAGAGATCAAGATCATGAACACTGAGGAATGTGTTCACCTGATGACCTGGTTACAGGGTCTGACTGGGCTGATAGAACACATGCAGGTATGTGGGGGTGTCTGTCTGTCTCCCTGTCTGTCTGTCTGGTAGCTCTATGTCTACAGCTATGAACCTAAAGACCATCTACTTTCCTCCCTCCTTCCCAGCACCGCAGACATGTAGTCTCAGTATGTACAGCATACATTCTCTCCTCCCTCCTTCCCAGCACCGCAGACATGTGGTCTCAGTATGTACAGCATACATTCTCTCCTCCGTCCTTCCCAGCACCGCAGACATGTGGTCTCAGTATGTACAGCATACATTCTCTCCTCCGTCCTTCCCAGCACCGCAGACATGTAGTCTCAGTATGTACAGCATACATTCTCTCCTCCCTCCTTCCCAGCACCGCAGACATGTCGTCTCAGTATGTACAGCATACATTCTCTCCTCCCTCCTTCCCAGCACCGCAGACATGTAGTCTCAGTATGTACAGCATACATTCTCTCCTCCCTCCTTCCCAGCACCGCAGACATGTAGTCTCAGTATGTACAGCATACATTCTCTCCTCCCTCCTTCCCAGCACCGCAGACATGTAGTCTCAGTATGTACAGCATACATTCTCTCCTCCCTCCTTCCCAGCACCGCAGACATGTAGTCTCAGTATGTACAGCATACATTCTCTCCTCCCTCCTTCCCAGCACCACAGACATGTAGTCTCAGTATGTACAGCATACATTCTCTCCTCCCTCCTTCCCAGCACCGCAGACATGTAGTCTCAGTATGTACAGCATACATTCTCTCCTCCCTCCTTCCCAGCACCGCAGACATGTAGTCTCAGTATGTACAGCATACATTCTCTCCTCCCTCCTTCCCAGCACCGCAGACATGTAGTCTCAGTATGTACAGCATACATTCTCTCCTCCCTCCCTTCCAGGTCCACAGAGATCCAGCTTCTCAAGCTGTCGTCCAGGAGTGGGTCGAAGAGAGAGAAGCCATGAGGTACCATTGGTGAAGAGCTTATGAAAGAATCTCATCTCATTTATGATGCGTCCTCTTATTTGCTAAAAGAGTTGTTATATGCTATATTGTTAGTTGTTATATGCTATATTGTTAGTTGTTATATGCTATATTAGATATTACTGCACTGTTGGTGCTAGAAACACAAGCATCTCGCTACACCCGCAATAACATCTGCTAAACACGTGTATGTGACAAATAAAATTAGATTTTTTGTTAAGATATGTTGTCAACACTTTCCTTTGAAGGGCACCTATAGTACATAAGGCATTCACAACCGACACTCATAAGCAGTACACAATCATTTCCTATAGGAAGGTTTTATGTCTGGGTAATGAATGTTTTCTGAGTTTCTTTATGTAGCTTCCCTTCAAATAAAGTCTTACCCATAGTTCCCTATAGGTGGCTGTCCCTATTAAATGTTTGAGAGGATCATTAGAGTGTTTAAACTTTCTCTCTTTTTACAGATATTTCTCTTTTAACATGCAAAACAAGCACTAACAATATTGTACATCTTTCGTCATACAACAGATCGCAGACAAAGGACATCTTCAACGGCCAGTTTGGGAGTCTGTTCCGGACGTACCACAACCCCACCTACTTCTCCCGTCGCCTGTCTCGTTTCGCAGACATCTACATGGCGTCCCTCAGCTGTCTGCTCAACTATGACTTCCATCACACCTTCTTCCCCCGTCGTACGCCCCTGCAACACGAGTCACCCTTCTGGCCCGAGCAGACCAGCGCCGGGGCCCTGAAGATGCCCTTCATACCCCAACAGAACCACAACTGAAGAGTAGAAAGGGGGGGTTCAGTGTGACACCCCGCCTGGGCTTGACTCAGACTAGAGAGGCTAGGGTGACGGGTTTCACTCCGTCCAAGACCTGATCTGACTAGAGAAGGGGAGGGGGAAGGGGTTCATTGTGACACTCTGCCTTGACCTGCTCTGGACACAGAGCTCTCAAATACCTGTTTCACTCTATCATGCTGACCTGAAACATACTGTCATTCTCAGTACAGTTCCTTCAACTATAGTATATATGTAAACAAGCCTGCTGAATAGGGTGTAAAGGGTAGAAGATGGTGTACGGGACTCTGCTGACTTGGACTTACTGTCTCTATTTTCCACTGACTTAATCTCGTGTTGATCTTACGCTGTCAGTAACTTCAACAATGACCGTCTCTGCTTTTATAATCTCACTATTATATGTGTAGTTTGAATTAAAAACAGTAAGTGGTGAACTCTTAAATATTTCTGCAATGTTTCTGTTTTAGGTTGAAAACTAGCGGTATGTTTGCTTAGTACGCTATACCAAACACGACACAATACGTTTGCTTAGTACGCTATACCAAACACGACACAATACGTTTGCTTAGTACGCTATACCAAACACGACACAATACGTTTGCTTGAATGTTCTTGACACACATACAGTATGGAACCAAATAACGATTTACTCAGATCTGCAAACTTTCATCCAAACAATATACAGTTGAAGTCGGAAGTTTACATACACCTTAGCCAAATACATTTAAACTCAGTTTTTCACAATTCCTGACATTTAATCCTCGTACAAAATTCCATGTCTTAGGTCAGTTAGGATCACCACTTTATTTTAAGAATGTGAAATGTCAGAATAATAGTAGAGAGAATGATTTATTTCAGCTTTTATTTCTTTCATCACATTCCCAGTCGGTCAGAAGTTTACATACACTCAATTAGTATTTGGTAGAATTGCCTTTAAATTGTTTAACTTGGGTCAAATGTTTCGGGTAGCCTTCCACAAGCTTCCCACAATAAGTTGGGTGAATTTTGGCCCATTCATCCTGACAGAGCTGGTGTAACTGAGTCAGGTTTGTAGGCCTCCTTGCTCGCACACAATTTTTTCAGTTCTGCACACAAATGTTCTATGGGATTGAGGTCAGGGCTTTGTGATGGCCACTCCAATATCTTGACTTTGTTGTCCTTAAGCCATTTTCCACAACTTTGGAAGTATGCTTGTGGTCATTGTCCATTTGGAAGACCCATTTACGACCAAGCTTTTACACTCCTTGACTGATGTCTTGAGATGTTGCTTCAATATATCCACATCATTTTCCTACCTCATGATGCCATCTATTTTGTAAACTGCACCAGTCCCTCCTGCAGCAAAGCACCCCCACAACATGATGCTGCCACCCCCGTGCTTCACGTTTGGGATGGTGTTCTTCGGCTTGCAAGCCTCCCCCTTTTTCCTCCCAACATAACGATGGTCATTATGGCCAAACAGTTCTATTTTTGTTTCATCAGACCTGAGGACTTTTCTCCAAAAAGTACGATCTTTGTCCCCATGTGCAGTTGCAAACCGTAGTCTGGCTTTTTTTATGGTGGTTTTGGAGCAGTGGTTTCTTCTTTGCTGAGCGGCCTTTCAGGTTATGTCCATATAGGACTTGTTTTACTGTGGATATAGATACTTTTGTACCTGTTTCCTCCTGCATCTTCACAAGGTCCTTTGCTGTTGTTCTGGTTTGCACTTTTCGCACCAAAGTACGTTCATCTCTAGGAGACAGAACATGTCTCCTTCCTGAGTGGTATGACGGCTGTGTGGTCCCATAGTGTTTTTACTTGCGTACTATTGTTTGTACAGATGAACGTGGTAAATTCAGGCGTTTGGAAATTGCTCCCAAGGATGAACCAGACTTGTGGAGTTCTACAATTTTTTTTCTGGGGTCTTGGCAGATTTATTTTGATTTTCCCATGATGTCAAGCAAAGAGGCACTGAGTTTGAAGGTAGGCCTTGAAATACATCCACAGGTACACCTCCAATTGACCAAATGATGTCAATTAGCCTATCAGAAGCTTCTAAAGCCATGACATAATTTTCTGGAATTTTCCAAGCTGTTTAAAGGCACAGTCAACTTAGTGTATGTAAACTTCTGACCCACTGGAATTGTGATAGTGAAATAATCTGTCTGTAAACAATTGTTGAAAAAATTACTTGTGTCATGCACAAAGTAGATGTCCTAACCGACTTGCCAAAACTATAGTTTGTTAACAAGTAATTTGTGGAGTGGTTGAAAAACGAGTTTTAATGACTCCAACCTAAGTGTATGTAAACTTCCGACTTCAACTGTACATGACCCTAAGCATGATGGGATGTTAATTGATTCATTAACTCTGGAACCACACCTGTGTGGAAGCACCTGCTTTCAATATACTTTGTATCGCTCCATTTCCTCCCATGTTTCGGAAGTTACCTGTTTGTGTAAACAAAGGAACAGTTGGTTATAAGGGACTTTTAACCAATGGTGGTCTTACAACCAATCAGAACAGAGAAAGACACGATATAAACTAATGAGTTGAATATCTTGACATTTTGACATGTTCAAGACACACTCTGAAATGCCTTAAGCTTTTGCACACTATAACTGCACTGTAGATATATCTGTCATGCTTTAGAACAGGCTCTATTTACCCTGGTAATAAGGTAGATACCCTAAAATCATACTTTGCACAAAGGCTTTATCGTTATTAATAGTCCTTAAGTAGTTTTAAAGTACTAACCACATTGATAGACACAACTGATAGAACAGTCAGTTTACAACAGAATGTTCCTATTTTTTTTATAGAAAAGAGGTCATATTCTGTATTTCATGGACAAATGTCTGTATCATTGTGGCCAGTAATTTCTATGCTGTATTTGAGTTGCTTGGCTATATTTTTGTTGTTTGCTTTCATAAACATTCTTCTTTAAAAAAAAAAACCTTGCTTTTAATCTATATCTAGATATAAAATTGTGTTGGAGTCATTGACTTTGCACTGAAATGTTCAGAAAATAGTTGTATTAGTTTTGTGGGGGAAACTTACAAGAAAATAACTTCAGTTTCTTGTCATGATACGGTCAGAATGTTTGAGAAATCTATTCTATTATCTGTATATTCTAAATCTATTATCTCTTCTTTGAGATAGATTGTTCATGGTTGAAAAAGCGAAAAAGTGGTCTTGCTGGAAAAACTCACATTGAGAGAACCTTTATCCAATGCTTGTATATTTTACATAAATATCCATCTTGTAATTTGTAATTTGTTTTCTTTGTGAGTGTGTTTTTGATTTGATTATGAATTAAAAATGGCAACGGCCTAACCTTGTTCCTGTTTTCTTTTTTAGGCCTACTTTTGTGTATGCCATATAGGGCTAGATTTCAGTTATCCACCCTTTCCTTGCCTCCAGAGAAAAGTCAGGAAAGCAAATATCTTTTATCTAACCTCTTGTCTCTCAATGTAAATGTATATTGACTTGACCCAGTTGGCTAAAAAATAATTTTGAAAATTCACTTTGACACAAAGGCAGGGTATATCCTAAGCTCAGGGCTGTCTCTGGGCCTACACTTTGCGCCTTTTTAAATACGGAACTCTCCATAAATCCTGATCAGATTAATCAATATAATCGTACAAATCATGTTAGGGAGCAATTTCCCAAATGGTTTTTAAGTTGGTGTTGGGCAGCATGTTCTCAATGACAGATAATTAATCCAACATTTTAAGACATCCTGAATACAGAAGCTATTTAACCAGGATCAGACATAATAAGATCAAGCTATGACGTTTGGGCTTTGATTGGGATGGGATGCAGACAGCAAAGAACCCTTTCTGTAGTTTCTTGGTCGTATGGTGGAGAGCGTGCGTTTCATATTAAGCACCATGGACAGCACCACTGCCGCTGGCACACCTTGGAGCTTCGACCCGACTTTTAACTCTACTTCTCCGGGCTTCAAATCTAGTACTGTGGCGCCCACGATTTTTCCACGGGCAGGCTACAGCATCCTCTCCTACCTTATGTTCATCAATGCAATTTTCTCTGTTTTTAACAATACTCTGGTAATAACGGTGTTGGTGAAGAATCGTACTCTCCTCAACCCAATGAATGTGATCATCCTCAGTTTAGCCGTGTCCGATTTGATGATAGCCTTGTGCGGTTCGTCGATAGTCACCATTACCAACTATCATGGTTCATTCTTTCTCGGCGACGAGTTCTGCATCTTTCAAGGATTTGCTGTCAACTATTTCGGTAAAGTACTTTTTTTTTTTTTTTATAGGATGTCTTTGAATCATGTGACCTGAACTCAAACTTTTAATAAAAGCCAATGTTTTGTTGTTGTAGCCTGGAAGTGTTTGAAAATGCAAGTCTAATTTAATCAAGTTAACTCAGTGTGTTGAATTGGCTTCCTGGGGGGGTATTCAGATCTGTGGTTTTCTGGTTGTGAAGCCAGGGTTCATATCCTGATGATCTAAGATCAGTTTTACCTTTTAGATCACAATGGACAGCATTACATGGACAGGATCAGAATCTGATCCTAGATCAGTACTCATACTCTCAGACACTTTATGAATACCCCCCCCCCCCCCCCCCCCCGGTCTCCTCTCCCTCAGGTCTGGTGTCTATGTGCACGTTGACACTGCTGGCGTACGAGCGCTACAACGTGGTGTGTAAGCCCATGGCAGGTTTCAAGATGAACGTGCGTCGGAGCTTTCAGGGGCTCCTGGGGGTCTGGCTGTTCTGTTTGTTCTGGGCCGTGCCCCCACTGCTGGGCTGGAGCTCCTACGGACCCGAGGGCGTCCAGACCTCCTGCTCTCTGGGCTGGGAGGAGAGGCCAGTATAATGTGTTATAACTTGTAATGAGCATGTATGAGCCTTTATGATGTCCTGTAACATGGTTTATAATGTGTTATGACATGTTTATAATGTCCTATAACATGGTTTATAATGTGTTATGACATGTTTATAATGTCCTATAACATGGTTTATAATGTGTTATAACTTGTTTATAATGTCCTGTAACATGGTTTATAGTGTTGTGACTTGTTTATAATGTCCTATAACATGGTTTATAATGTGTTATAACTTGTTTATAATGTCCTATAACATGGTTTATAATGTGTTATGTCTCTCTAGGTCCTGGAGTAACTACAGTTACCTGATCCTTTACACGCTGTTCTGCTTCCTCCTGCCTGTCGCAATCATCATCTACTGTTACGCCAAGGTCCTCACCTCCATGAGACAGGTACATATAGAAACTCAGCTCCCCGAGGGACATACCATTTAAGTCCATTTCTGTCCATATACCAAGTGTACAAAAGCCTCTTCCAGTTGGGATAGAGGGACTGTAACAGGGACTGTTGCTTTAACTGGAGACTGTCAGAGGGGTTTAGATGCTGAGTACTGTGTCTGCAAGCTTAAACAGATCCTGTCGGTCGTGGGGTATCATCTTCCTCTTCTTCCTCCCCCTCTTCCTCCTCCTCCTCCAGCTAAACCGTAGTACGGAGTTGCAGGGCGGTCGCCCCTGTCTGCAGGACAACGAGCGGGCGGTAAGGATAGTGCTGGCCATGATCGGGGCCTTCTTTGTCTGCTGGCTGCCCTACACAGCCCTGTCCGTGGTGGTTGTGGTGGACCCAGAGCTCCACATCCCTCCGCTGGTGGCTACCATGCCTATGTACTTCGCCAAGACCAGTCCCGTCTACAACCCCATCATCTACTTCCTAAGCAACAAGCAGGTGTGTGTACTGGAGGAGAGGCAGAGTGAGAACACATCAGTTAAATCTGTAGATTATCGAAGGGGACTGCAATATGTCAGTTCCCTGTGGTTTTAATTCAATTAGAATACACACTTACCTTTTGGTTATTTAGGCCTAGATTTAATCCATATCGGCAATTTTTCAGGTGTTCGTGAAGACGCCGTTCATGGTAAACGCTGCATGTGTCTGCTCAATCCGAAATTACATCTAGCCCTTATTAGTTGACACTCATCCATAGAGACTTGCAACCGGTGATGTCTTGTGGATTGTCTTGTGTATTGAAGATTGTACAAATCGATTTATAATTCTTTACCACACATTCTGTACGTGGTTTGCTAAAACTTGTGTTCGTACTCCCTGTAGTTCCGTAATGCCACTCTGGAAGTCCTCTCCTGTGGGCGTTACATTCCCCACGACCCGGCCCCCGACACCGTCCCCATGCACTCCATGACCCTGAGGACCACGGTGGGCAGAAGGGTGGGCAGAAAAAAACAAGGAATCAGTGCACACAGCAGGGTGCTTCCTCTGTGACTCCTCTCTCCTCCATCTCCTCTCTCCTCCATCTCCTCTCTCCTCCATCTCCTCTCTCCTCTCTCCTCCATCTCCTCTCTCCTCCATCTCCATCTCCTCTCCTCCATCTCCATCTCCTCTCTCCTCCATCTCTCTCCCCCATCTCCATCTCCTCTCTCCTCCATCTCCTCCATCTCTCCTCCATCTCCTCTCTTCTCCATCTCTCTCCTCCATCTCCTCCTCTCTCCATCTCTTCCATCTCCTCCATATCTCTCCTCCATCTCCTCCTCTCCTCCATCTCCTCCATCTCTCCTCCTCCTCCTCCATCTCCTCCATATCCTCTCTCCTCCATCTCCGTCTCTCCTCCAACTCCTCCATCTCCTCCATATCCTCTCATCTCCTCCTCTATCTCCTTCATCTCCTCCATATCCTCTCTCCATCTCCTCCATATCCTCTCTCCTCCATCTCCTCCATCTCTCCTCCAACTCCTCCATCTCCTCCATCTCCTAAATCTCTTCCTCTCCATTTCCTCATCTCCTCTCTCCTCCATCTTCTCCATCTCCTCTTCAATCTCCTCCATCTCTCCTCCAACTCCTCCATCTCCTAAATCTCTTCCTCTCCATCTCCTCTATCTCCTCTCTCCTCCATTTCTCCTCCATCTCTCCTCCAACTCCTCCATCTCCTCCATCTCTCCTCTCTCCTCCATCTTCTCCATCTCCTCTTCAACCTCCTCCATCTTTTCCATCTCCTCCTCTCTCCTCCATCTCCTCCACTGAAAACAGAAACGGGAGCCTAGAAGTATCACAGTGGTCTGGGTCCATTCGAGCCCCATCACAGCTCGTCACTCAGTGAAACCTAACTTCCACTTCAGTGGAATATTCACCCAGTGTCCCATTTGACATTAATGTGTAACTAAGGGAGAATTTGACTTAAGTGGAAGTTAGGGTTTGCAGAGATACAGAGAGAAGCTACAGCCTCATCCTAAATAAAGTCCAGTCCGTGTCAATCAATTAATCAGCCAGCAAGCAAGTCCTCGTCTGCAGCACATTCAAAAACTGAAATGGCGCAACGATTCTAAAGTATAACAATGAGAGATTTTTTTTTAAAGAATTACAGAAAACGGGGGGTGCAAATTTGTCTTTGAAAAGGATTTATTGAGATCCATTTTAGAGTAATGCAAAGCTGATTCTGTTTTCGTAGTGTGCATGTTTGTGTCTGTGTGAGTGTGTGTGTGATTGCGTGTGATATTTAACAGTGTATTTATTACCGTAAACCAACCAAGAGCAGGCACGCTACATTTCTTTGTGCTATGTTTTGCAGTGGTGTAAAGTACTTGGGTAAAAATTATACTTTAAAGTGCTACATAAGTAGCTTTTTGGCGGTATCTGTACTTTACTATTTATATTTTTGACAACTTTTACTTTACTACATTCCTAAAGAAAATATTGTACTTTTTACTCCATACATTTTCCCTGACAACCCAAAATACTCGTTACATTTTGAATGCTTAGCAGGACAGGAAAATTGTGAAATTCACGCACTTATCAAGAGAACATGTGGTCATCCCTACTGCCTATGGCCTGGCGGAGTCACTATACACAAATGCATCTTTTGTAAATAATGTCCGAGTGTTGGGGTGTGCCCCTGGTTATCCTTACATTTTAAAAACAAGAACATTGTGCCACCTACTTTGCTTAATATAAGGAATTTGAAATGATTAATACTTTTACTTCTACTTTTGATACTTAAGAACATTTTAGCAATTACATTTACTTTTGATACTTAAGTATATTTAAAACCAAATACTTTTAGACTTTTACTCAAGTAGTGGGCGACTTTCACTTATACTTTAGTCATTTTCTATTAAGGTATCTATACTTTTACTCAAGTATGACAATTGGGTACTTTTTCCACAACTGCTGTTTTGTCGTGTGTGTGTGTGTGTGTGTGTGTGTGTGTGTGTGTGTGTGTGTGTGTGTGTGTGTGTGTGTGTGTGTGTGTGTGTGTGTGTGTGTGTGAGAGTGTGTGTGTGGTAGACACACGGTTAATTAATTTTGTTCAGAATGTATTTTTAATTTTATGCAAGTGATCTCAATTATCCAATAAAACTAATCTACCAAATATTGATTGTTCTTGTACATTTCTTTGGCAAGACAGAAACTTTTCTGGAAAGGTTTTCAGTAGCGGGTGATATGTTAAATGAAGTGTTTTTGTTCACACTGATCAACTCAGTTTGAAGACACAACCCATTGGCCGACATAAACAGGATAGACAAACAAAGTAAGTCTCCGGGTCATTGTTCTGAGAGCAGCTTTTCTCAATCCTGGTCCTGGTCTCCGGGTCATTGTTCTGAGAGCAGCTTTTATCAATCCTGGTCCTGGCCTCCGGGTCATTGTTCTGAGAGCAGCTTTCTCAATCCTGGTCCTGGCGACCCAAAAAGTTGCACGTTTTTAGTTTTTACCCTAGCACTACGCAGACGATTCAAATGATCAATTCGTCATCAAGCTTTGATCATTTGAATCAGACGTGTAGTGCTATGGTAGAAACGTGTATGTGCACCTCTTCGGATCACCAGGAGCAGGACTGAGAAACACTGCTGTAGGAAAAGAGTGAATGGACTGAACCACGAGAGATGTTATTCCAACATGCTGTCCTCTCTGTAGCTGCCTCTGAAGAACACAGCGTCTTTATTAATATACAATGGGTGACTTCAATTGTCAGTAAGTCATCTTGATCAAAGAACAGAGAGGATAATACACTGGCTTGATCTAATCCCAGATTTAGATATGGCATAGCCTGTATGAGCTGGGAAATGTTCAAGCAAAGAGTATTTCACACTTAATCCTTTTCTACAAATAGGATTATACATTGTCACGTAGTAATCAAATAACACGCTCGGCTTTCATTCATTTCTTTGGATGGTTTAGGAATACTACCTGTCAGCCACCTGGCTGTAACAGTCTTCCATAATAAAGGCAGGTAACTATATGTCAATTCTTTAGTAGACACACGAAAGTATTATACATTGTCACTGTTTATCACTGTTTATTATCTATGCATAGTCACTGTTTATTATCTATGCATAGTCACTGTTTATTATCTATGCATAGTCACTTCACCCCTACCTACATGTACAAATTACCTCAACTAACCTCTACCCCCACACACTGACTCGGTACCGGTACCTCCTGTATATAGCCTCGTTATCGTTATTCTTATTGTGTTACTTTTTAGTATTATTTTTTACTTTAGTCTGCTTGTTAAATATTTTCTTAACTCTTCTAGAACTGCACTGTTGGTTAAGGGCTTGTAAGTATGCATTTTCACGGTAAAGTCTACACTTGTTGTATTCGGAGCGTGTGACAAAGTTTGATGTGATTTGATTTGAAAATGAAGATAAAAACGTCAAGATAGATGTAAAAAAGGACTGTATCCCCATAGAGTATAGTATAGTATAGTATAGTATAGTATAGTATAGTATAGCATAGCATAGCAGAGTAGAGTAGAGTAGAGTAGAGTAGAGTAGAGTAGAGTAGAGTAGAGTAGAGTAGAGTAGAGTAGAGTATAGGCCACTGATGATAGTAGGGTCAGGTACTGTCCTCAGTCTAAAAGTCTGGTACTTAAATGTAAATGTAGTACAATAGATAGATGATACCTGTTGCTCATGCTTCCTGTCTAACAGCCAACTGGCTCTAACAGTCTTCTATCATAAAACATGTATTTAACGCACGTTAATTCTTTAGTAAAAACACTAACATATGAATAACTTAGAGTATTTTCATAATAAAAGGGTCAGGTTTAGACTTCTATAGCTGTTTCGATTGGTCTAAAAACACATAGATGACACCTCTTGCTCAGCCTGCATTGTGTCTCTACTATACACAGTAGTGAACCATTCCTAGGTTCTTGTGTACGTGTTTAGAACACCTAACAGGCAGTGTTGGGTCAGTATCACCAATAGGTCAGCAGTGCCATTGTAATAAGCATGTCTTCAAATACAACCTGTCGCTCTCAAACACTTCATAGAGACACATCCAATTAAACCCACCACCCTCACTATAATCCCCGCTGAGGATACAACACAGCCAAGTGCAAATAGATGTGACTCACAGCGAGGATTCCCTGGAGACCAGTGAGCCATGCAGGGTGTCGATGAACACAAGTGGACACAGCGGGGCGTCACCTAGGTCATATTCAACAGGCACTAAAAATAAGAAAACAGATTGAAACAGCGAGGGACTACCTGAACTTGTCCAATAAGAACCCTCATTTTCGTTTTCCGTTGCACGATGTTTTGCAAAATGTTGTTATGGTATGCCCTAATGAATACAACCCTGTCATAATGACAGTGACTAAGGGCATGGTATGAAGGATGTGCTTCATTATGCTTTGGGTATGGAGTAGATGTTGTTGCAGATACCGGTAATAAGCTTAGGTTGCAGCTGTGGGCTCCTGTTCATAAATTATTCTGAAAAGGATGGAGAGATGGAACTGTTTTTCTAAAATGGAACTCGAACCTTTTTAAGATGGAACTATATATCCCTATTTCATGGGGATATGGGAACGACACAGTTTGGGAGGAGTACATTGACATCTCATTTACCGTTGCAAACTGTGCAGTATTACTCTTCACCTCATTTGTCGGCATTGCAGCGAATGTGTTTGTCACATGGGCAGTGTACCGTCAAAAGTCTCTTAGAACGTGGAACAACGCGCTCCTGGTCAACCTCGCCGTTATCGACATCCTCCGTTGTTGTATTGACTGTCCCATTCTCTTCACCATCGTTCTGAAGGGACCCGTAGGAGGAGGTCTGGAGGAACTGCTCTGTGACACCCAGGTCGCCTCCTTCTCATTCAGCTGCTGTATTCAGTTGCTCACCTTGGCCTGCATCAGCATGGAAAGACATCAAGCGATCACCCACCCTTTCAAAATCACCCAGCGCCGAAGACGGATTCTGGTGTGGATCCCGTTGACCTGGATGGTGGGTGTACTCGTTGCGGCCTTTTGTTTGACGTTTGTCAAGGACTCACCTGTGTATGTTAGGTGCAGGGGATGGGAGGTAAACGTGCAACTATCCTATGACACCTTTGGACTCTATATATTACTTCCGCTATGGTCAACCTGCTTCACTGTCATTATTGGTTTCTATGCTCATATATTTATCATAGTGAGAGCACACGGTCGAAAAATATTTGATAAAGGATCTTTTTCAGCACCCAAACAGGACATCATGACAGAAGCAAAAAATAAAGTTCAGGGAGAGGATGATAAAGACGGGAAAACAAAACATGAGGAATCTGAGAAAACTGAAATCGAGGAGAAAAGGGAAACGGACCAAAAAGAGAATAGGCAAGGGGAAACTGTTCAGCAAGAACATGCACTACCTGTTGAAAAACAGTTATCCAGAAAAGACCCTGAAATTGGATTTACGAACACGACAACAAAGAACCCTCAAGGAGCCATGAAAGGCTCTTCGGACAACATGATAGAAAACAAGACTCTGGGTAGCATATCTAAGCTACTCGCCACTGAGGTGAAACTACCATGCGTTTCATTCATGCCACAGGTGGATAACCCCAGTTCCAAGGTGCTCAAGTTGGTAGACTTGGAACAAGACAAGGATGTCCGTTCACTCCATCCCAATTCTAATAGTGATCGTGATGTCAAAGCGGATGATATTTCTCCATTACCTACCAAGGTTGAGGAGACTGTAGCAGCAATCCCCGTTCCAGAAACTCCAGCTGCGAAGCAATGCTTAGAGGTTGAAGGTGGCGTCTGTATGATGCCGTCGTTCGCCAACAAAGAGCACGCCAAAAAAAAGAAGGAGAGTAAACTGGCGAAGCGTTCTGGTTACATCATTCTCACCTTTCTGATATTCTGGATGCCATTGATAGTGATGATGCTGGCCAACGTCTTCTGCAACAGAAACAGGAATTTCAGGGTAAGTTGTTTTCTTATGTTTCTGATGGTCATTGTCAGTAAACTGTTCATCAGATGCTGTTTTTTTAAATATATATTTTATATCAAAGATACAACCCATAGCTTCTATCAATTGCATAATATCAAATGGAGGAACATCATGACTTTAGAGCTGTGCCTTCTTACCAGGGTGCGAATTATGGGGGAGCCAGCGGGGAGCTCAGCTCCTCTGAATGAGACATTAACTCCCCTACATGCAACAAAAGTCCACCTCTGGGGGGAGGGGGGGTCTCTAAATAATGCTAATTGAACCATTCTCCTATTTCTTTAAAAAAGATATGAAAAATAAAAGCTTTCAAATGAAAAGAACACCCCCACCTCTCTATCATGGTTTAAACCATTTATTTATAAATGGCTGCACTAACCATCTCCCTGTCCATGAATGATAGAAATTCTATAGAGGCGATGTCCACTCAGTAGTGCTGAATTTCAGCCTCAGCTGAAATGCATAGATTTTCCTTTGTACTTTCCCAATTTGTTTGCCATGCATCCTTGATAAAAAATGGCCTTTATTCCAATGAATTAGATGTATCTGCTGATTTATCATAGTTGCTTTTGTCAGTCAGCTGTTTAGAGCGCTCATTGCTTTGTTTTTCAGGTGCACGCGGGTATTTGTTCTCCATGCTGTCCGTAGACCATTTATTTAGCTTTCATATTTTCTAACAATACTTGTTTTCTTTCCTGGATCAGCTGATGACGGTCGACAATATCACTAGACAACTAGTTTACAGTTAGACACCAATGCGCATCCAATCCACCCAACAAGTATAGGACTACAAGTTAATGACAGTATCCCTACAGTATATATAGTTGACTCTTTCAGTTAGAAGTATTCGATTTTGCAATGGAATAGGCCTACATTATTTTGTGTTTGTGTTCCCATGACAACAGTTTTCAAGGCAAAACATCATAATTTGTTACATAGGCATAGCTATATTTACAAGCCTTTCCAGAGATATCCCAAGAGCCATGCTTCCTACAGGGTTTAAGTTCACTGTTCTGATTGTATTGTTAAATGCTTAATAATGACAAATAACACAGCCATAAATGTAATTCATGTAAGGAAAGAATGGTATTGGAGGGTAAACGCAAGTAAAAGCAGTTTACTCACCTTTAAAAAAAAATGCATTTAAAGTACAGGGAGCGTAACTTTTTTCACCGCGACTAGCAATCGGAGTTTACCCACCTATTTTCTTTATTTTTTACCACACTAGGCTACGTCACTGGTTATTGGTAGGCATCTTTGAAGTGCATGGTAATGCACATCTAGTAAAATTCTGTTTTTCCTGGCACAGTTTCAGGCATCAATTAATGTAGGCCTAATCAACGGCAATCGAAAAATGTCGTTAGGAACACTTTTTGGTGTTTTGGAATAGTATTTTCATTCATCAAATAGCAGAAGTGCACATGCACTGTTTGGATGCTGGCATTATTTTGCAGTGGACGAAAGCACAGGTAGCATACTTTCCCCCCCCAGTGATTTCTATGACAATCAGATAATCAAGGTAATTCATTTTTTTACCGTTAAATGACATCTATACTGTAACGACCCTGGGTTTATAAGCTCGGATATCGACTGTGCCCCTTGAGCATGCTTTTGGGGCGCAGTCGATAGCGCGCTGGACCTCGGGCTAGAAGGTTGAGGGTTCGAGACCTGCTTCCCTGCCCGTTTCATTACAATACTATTAGGCCCATAAAGAAATACGTGCACGCGTGCACCCAATAAATGCCACGGTGTAATTCAAACTCTGCTTATTACGCAATACATTTGGAACCTCTTGGGATTCTAAATCCCTTTTGATTGTTAAATTATTCAATACGTCATTCTACTACTCTGAACAGAGATTACTATAGGAGGTTATACAATTCTAATACAGCATAAACATTGTTTTACATGTTTCTGCCTTTCAGATGGGGACAGCTCAGAATCTGGAGATCCTGTCTGTATCAGTGGCCTGCATGACCTCTGCCAGTAACCCCATAACCTACGCTGTGGTCAACCCTCAGTTCAGGACAGAGTTCTACTATCTTAGGAGGAAATGTAAATCGTTATGGACAAGAGCTTAGACATACTACAGATAACTGTCTGATCTTTATTATGGCATGTGCTTGGGATATGATGGTCACCTTTAAACGGTAGTAAGCATTGTAATTTATAATGATCCTAACACATCAAAAAGTCTTCATCTCTTGCCAGAACTGGGGGTCAGTCTCAGATGGGGTGTCTCATGTGTGATGCAATCCATCTCCTTGTTTGGTCCCAGGCTGGTTCTCAGGTAGGTCAACAACATCACTCATCCTCAGCAGTTAGGGCCCGATTTAGACTGAGGAAATTATGCCTTTCTTATGCATGCCTTTCCTATGGACTTCTCAGTACTTGGTATTCAGACTTACCTTATGAAGGTGAGTAAAGGGCTTTACAGACGTGGTTCCCTTGTGCGCTGAATAAATGTAATTCGACTGCTTGAAACCCTCCCACTTGCTGGCTAACAGATTTTCTCGTGGAGTTTTCAGTCAATAGGGTTTTCATTCCATTTATCTTAAGCCATCCCTTTAAATACGCTGTACCTTATAGTTATTGTCCATAGACTCAATAAAATATATGGAGAGAACGTGTTCAGAAAGAAAACCATCTAAATATATGCATTTTCGTCTCCGTTTCAGCACCAATTGGTAGATTTAAATATTCTGTGATCTTGTAGATTATTCAGGGTTAGGATAGTATTTAAGAATCATAAAAAAAAACTGGTTTAGAGACGCTTTTACGCACGAAAGAAGGTTTGACCCTTTCTGAAAATTGCCACCATCCGTTACTTAACCCATGGTAATGTTGGAAGATTAGTGTACATAGAATTATAATAGAGAGATTAGTGTACAATGGTTGGCTAAACCCTGTTCTATTGCCTGCACTAACCACGGCGCCAAGTATTACGCCATGCGTCGGTTCAAACCGCTACGGCTTGGTGTGCTCTCCATAACGATTTAATTCGCCTCGGGTCAGAATCGTGCCCTTAATGAACACTGAGGTGTTGCCCTGCTGTGCTGTGAGACACAGACCAAATGTGGACCAAAATGAACAGGCTCTGTTGTCTAGTACTAATTATCTCCATGGTTCACTGGCTCTACATGCAGGACAGGGCCTTCCTTCACCCCATTTATGTGTGTGTCTGTGTGTGTGTGTCTGTGTGTGTGTGTGTGTGTGTGTGTGTGTGTGTGTGTGTGTGTGTGTGTGTGTGTGTGTGTGTGTGTGTGTGTGTGTGCGTGTGCGTGTGCGTGTGTGCGTGTGTATGTGCATACAAGTGTGTCTGTGTGTGTATAATCAGAGTTAGGCCTGTCTCTGTAGGTTCTCCACCCTGGACCAACCACTGAGTCTGCCAGGCCCTCACACGCCCTCCAGCCCCCCTGGAGAGACAGGCTAGGAGACCTCATTATTACCCTGTACAGAGTGGGAGTCACTGGACCAAGTCTCACAGCCTGGGGTCTAACTAGGACTCCTTCTCAAATGGCACCCTAGTCCCTACTTAGGGAATAGGGTGCCAATGTCAACAAATTCACAGCAGGGTGTCAGCACCTTAAGTTAAACACCAAACTAAGGGTGATGGCAGACTGACTGTGGCTTCACAGCCGGAATGTTTCTATGTTCTAGAATGAATACATGTAATATAACTTGTTCTATATTCTAGAATGAATACATATGTGTAAAATAACGTGTTTTATATTCTAGAATGAAATCATGTAATATAACTTGTTCTATATTCTAGAATGAATACATATGTGTAAAATAACGTGTTCTATATTCTAGAATGAAATCATGTAAAATAACTTGTTTTATATTCTAGAATGAATACATGTAAAATAACTTGTTTTATATTCTAGAATGAATACATATGTAAAATAACTTGTGGTCCCTCTACACTACAACCAATGGAACCAGCACCATCAGGACCATCAGCACCATCATAATATCAGCAGCATAATAACATCAGCACCATCAGCACTATAATACCATCAGCACCATAATAACATCAGCACCAACAGCACCATCAGGACCATCATAATATCAGCACCATAATAACATCAGCACCATCAGCAGCATAATAGCATCAGCACCATCAGGACCATCATAATATCAGCACCATAACAGCAGCACCATCAGCACTATAATAACATCAGCACCATCAGCACTATAATACCATCAGCACCATCAGCACCATAATAACATCAGCACCATGATAATATCAGCACCATAATACCAGCAGCACCAGCAGCACCATAATAACATCAGCACCATCAGCACCATAATACCATCAGCACCATAATAACATCAGCACCATAATAACATCAGCACCATCAGCACCATAATACCATCAGCACCATAATAACATCAGCACCATAATAACATCAGCACCATCAGCACCATAATAACATCAGCACCATCAGGACCATCATAATATCAGCACCATAATAACATCAGCACCATAATACCATCAGCACCATCAGCACCATAATACCATCAGCACCATAATACCATCAGCACCGTCAGTACTATCAGAACCATAATACCATCAGCACCATCAGGACCATAATAACATAATCACCATCAACACCATTATACCATCAGCACCATTATACCATCAGCATCATCAGCACCATAATACCATCAGCACCATCAGCATCATCAGCACCATAATACCATCAGCACCATCAGCACCAAAATACCATCAGCACCATCAACACCATAATACCATCAGCACCATCAGCACCATAATAACATCAGCACCACCAGCACCATAATAACATCAGCACCACCAGCACCATAATAACATCAGCACCATCAGCACCATTATACCATCAGCACCATTATACCATCAGCATCATCAGCACCATAATACCATCAGCACCATCAACACCATAATAACATCAGCACCATCAGCACCATAATAACATCAGCACCATCAACACCATAATAACATCAGCACCATCAGCACCATAATACCATCAGCACCATCGACACCATCAGGACCATCATAACATCAGCACCATAATAACATCAGCACCATAACATCAGAGCCATCAACACCATAAGAACATCAGCACCATCAGCACTATAATACAATCAGCACCATAATAACATCAGCACCATCAGCACCATAATAACATCAGCACCATCAACACCATAATAACATCAGCACCATAATAACATCAGCACCATAATACCCTCAGCACCATCAGCACCATAATAACATCAGCACTATCAACACCATCATAACATCAGCACCATAATAACATCAGCACCATAACATCAGCACCATCAACACCATAAGAACATCAGCACCATCAGCACTATAATACCATCAGCACCATAATAACATCAGCACCATCAGCACCGTTATACCATCAGCACCATGATAACATCAGCACCATCAGCACCATAATACCATCAGCACCATCAGGACCATCATAATATCAGCACCATAATAACCATAATAACATCAGCACCATCAGCACCATAATAACATCAGCACCATAATAACATCAGCACCATCAGCACCATAATAACATCAGCACCATAATAACATCAGCACCATAATAACATCAGCACCATAATAACATCAGCACCATAATACCATCAGGACCATCAGCACCATAATTACATTAGCACCATCAACACCATAATAATATCAACACCATCAGGACCATCATAATATCAGCACCATAATACCATCAGCACCATTATACAATCAGCCCCATAATAACATCAGCACCATCAGCACCATATTAACATCAGCACCATAATAACATCAGCACCATTAGCACCATAATACCATCAGGACCATCAGCACCATAATACCATCAGCACCATTATACAATCAGCACCATAATAACATCAGCACCACCAGCACCATAATAACATCAGCACCATCAACACCATAATAACATCAGCACCATAATAACATCAGCACCATAATACCATCAGCACCATCAGCACCATAATATCATCATCCTCATCAGCGCCATCAGCACCATAATAACATCATCCTCATCAGCACCATACCACTATCAGCACCATAATAACATCAGCACCATCAGCACCATAATACAATCATCCACATCAGCACCATCAGCACCATAATAACATCTGCACCATCAGCACCATAATACCATCAGCACCATAATACCATAATAACATCAGCACCATAATACCATCAGCACCATCAGCACCATAATAACATCAGCACCATCAACACCATAATATACATCAGCACCATCAGCAACATCAGCACCATAATAACATCAGCACCATCAGCACCATCAACACCATAATACCATCGGCACAATCAGCATCATAAGCACCATAATAACATCAGCACCATAAAACCATTAGCACCATCAGCACTATGATAACATCAGCACCATCAGCACTATAATACAACCAGCACCAAAATACCATCAACCAGCACCATCAACACTATAATAACATCTGCACCATCAGTACCATCAGCAACATAACAAAAGTAGCACCATAAGCACCATAATACCATCAGCACAATCAGCATCATAAGCACCATAATACCATCAGCACAATCAGCATCATAAGCACCATAATACCATCAGCACAATCAGCATCATAAGCACCATAATACCATCAGCACCATCAGCACCATAATACCATCAGCACCATAATAACATCAGCACCATCAGCAACATAATAACATCAGCACCATTATAACATCAGCACCATCAGCAACATAATAACATCAGCACCATCAGCACCATAATACCATCAGCACCATAATAACATCAGCACCATCAGCACCATAATAACATCAGCACCATCAGCACCATAATAACATCAGCACCTTCAGCACCATAATAACATCAGCACCATAATAACATCAGCACCATCAGCACCATCAGCACCATAATAACATCAGCACGGCCAGCACCATAATAGCATCAGCACCATAATAACATCAGCACCATCAGCACCATAATAGCATCAGCACCATAATAACATCAGCACCATCAGCACCACCAGCACCATAATAACATCAGCACCATAATAACATCAGCACCATCAGCACCATCAGCACCATAATAACATCAGCACCATCAGCACCATAATACCACCAGCACCATAATACCATCAGCACCATAATAACATCAACACCATCAGCACCATAATAACATCAGCACCACCAGCACCATAATAACATCAGCACCATAATAACATCAGCACCACCAGCACCATAATAACATCAGCACCATAATAACATCAGCACCATCAGCACCATAATACCACCAGCACCATAATACCACCAGCACCATAATAACACCAGCACCATAATACCATCAGCACCATAATACCACCAGCACCATAATTACACCAGCACCATAATACCATCAGCACCATAATACCACCAGCACCATAATTAAACCAGCACCGTGATAACACCAACACTATAATAACACCAACACCATAATAACACCAACACCATAATAACACCAACACCATAATAACACCAGCACCATAATAACACCAACACCATAATAACACCAGCACCATAATAACACCAGCACCATAATAACACCAGCACCATAATAACACCAACACCATAATAACATCAGCACCATAATAACATCAGCACCATAATACCACCAACACCATAATAACATCAGCACCATAATAAAACCAGCACCATAATAACATCAGCACCATAATAATATCAGCACCATAATAACATCAGCACCATAATAATATCAGCACCATAATAACATCAGCACCATAATAACATCAGCACCATAATAACATCAGTTGTAAGAAAGAAAGGTTAAAATACTCGGTTTGACCTTATCAAGTGTTTTATTAATAGAACAGCTATGTATGTACAGTATTGATGTATTCTATCCACTGCACCAAAATGCACGATTCGGGATTTTTTTTCGTAGCTTCTTCCCCTTATAATCTGTATATTTTGTGCATAACAGGATCTATCTATAATTCATTAAAATCATCATTCTTATCATGTACCATTTTTTCGATATCTTCCCCGGGACACTCACTCATGTTGTCATTCACAAACCTTGGATACATCCTAATTGAATACAACTGAATTATGCAATGACCGCATGCAAAGTCCATTTATCAACAGATAGAAATATTATGAAGTTGTTAACGCTTCACTTTAAATTGGCCTTAATACACTGAATGGACAAAACATTAGGAACACCTGCTCTTTCCATGACATAGACTGACCAGGTCAATCCAGGTGAAAGCTACGATCCCTCTTTGATGTCACCTTTTAAAACCACTTCAATCCGTGTAAATGAAGGGGAGGAGACAGGTTACAGAACGGTCCACCACCCAAAGGACATCCAGACAACCTGACACAACCGTGGGAAGCATTACAGTCAACATGAGCCAGCATCCTTATGGAACGCTTTCGACAGCTTGTAGACTCCATGCCCCGACGAATTGCCAAAAGGAGGCACAACTCATTTAGGACGTTGTTCCTAATGTTTTGTTACACTCAGTGGACATATGTAACTGCAGTAAACAGCATTGTAGTTACATAAACGAAGGTCACTTATTAAGGTGAAGTGTTAGCTATGTGTCACAACTGCTATCTAAACCTAGAAATCAGAGGAATTATGGTATAACGGTGTTTTGTGAAGACAAAACAGAGAAATATTTACAACATTTACTAACAATGTACAGCATCATTTCTTATTTTCACACAGTGACTTTAGTACCAAGGTCTTGCTTGTTTTTGATAAATGGAACAAAAGAGGGATATGGCTTTTTGTTTACCCATACACCTCATTTCAAAGGTATTGATACAAGCAACTTTAATACGAATGTCTGGGGATTCAGACAAAGGCTTAGGTTAAGATAACAGTAGTGTCTCTCCAGGTTCAGATTGACAGATCTACATGGCTTCTAGAGGTGGCAGTGCTTTACTAGTTGCGATAACTTACTTATATTATACAACTTTATTTCTACCTGGTAATAGCTAACATCTATTTTTCTAATTTAAATTTAACTTCAATTTCAGTTTGAGGTCAATGTAATTCGGAGAAATGTATGTTAAGTCATGTTCCTATCAGTAAGTCAGGCATATAGCCTAAGATTTAAAAAACAGACTGCGAATGTCAGGGGGCCTGTATTCATATAACGCATCTCAGAGTTGATCTAGGATCAGGTCCTAGCTAGCTCGGGCCCTGAATTAGGACTCTTACTTTGAACATTTTAACCGTTTCAGGATAGGGAAAGGTCTATACTCATAGAGTAATAGGAATAGGAATCCAATAGGAAATGAATATTCACAGTGACTAAGTAGCACTTCATTTCAAATAACACACGTGTAAGTTACATATCGGCTGAATTAATTTACAGGAGTAAAGGGGAAGATCAGTTCAATCAAGGAGGAAAATCTCTCTTGGTTTAATAAAGGGCTTCCAGGTCCGGCTGTTTGATATGAGCAGAGAGAGAAAGGTAGATGTCCCATTCATAATAATAATAGACAGATCTGAGGATTGACCTTCATATGAGTACTTGAATGCATGTGTGCTTTGTCTTGAGTCTCTCCACTTCATCAAGAAACAGGAATTTGACTTTCAACTGCAAAACAACACAGTTCTCCCCTCTTTTCCACCTTGAGTCACAAGAGACGACATTTTGACCTTTCCTGCAGTCAAATGACCAAATCGTCCTCTAGTGGTCTCATGGGTGGAATATTATTAAACATTTTCATAATAAAAAATAAAAACATTATAAAAAAAAAAGAAAAAAAAGCAGAAATTCCGGAGATTCTGTGTCAAAATTTTGTTGTTGTTATATTTCAGTCTTCTGTGATGCAAACTCAAAATGTAATACATTTGAAATCTATACCTGACATGGTACAGGTGTCTTCTGTCTTTAAGACCCATAACCATGTGTGTGAGGTGTTCACTTTTGTTTCAAAGTAGATTTGTTTAAGACTACCAAGAAACAATATGTGACCCTGATTTAGTCCACTTCAGTAAAATTATTTATTAATAGTCCTCCAAAAATGTATCTCAGTGTTTATTTTGTCAGGCATCAATGATCCAGCGATTCAATAGTTAATTGCTTGAGCTTCCTGTGCTTACAGGAAGGAGATGTACTTCAGGCCACCCTCTTTGCTCCATAGATGGATGATCTTTCATTGGTCCTCAAAGAGCAAAAGGCTTTTAGCTAGATCAAGTCCCTTTGCTCTAAGGCAGCCAGCCAATCACAGAAGTTTAATCCCATGCAGAGTCCAGTGGTAGTCCATCCCAGGACAGAGCACTATTCAAACCATAACATCTGACCAAGGCCGGCACCAGGCATAAGAGACATACAGGTGAAGTCGTAGGTTTACATAGACCTCAGCCAAATACATTTAAACTCAGTTTTTCACAATTCCTGACATTTAATCCTAGTAAATATTTCCTGTCTTAGGTCAGTTAGGATCACCACTTTATTTTAAGAATGTGAGATGTCAGAATAATAGTAGAGAGAATGATTTATTTCAGCTTTTATTTCTTTCATCACATTCCCAGTGGGTCAGAAGTTTACATACACTCAATTAGTATTTGATAGCATTACCTTTAAATTGTTTACCTTGGGTCAAACGTTTCGGGCAGCCTTCCACAAGCTTCCCACAATAAGTTGGGTGAATTTTGGCCCATTCCTCCTGACAGAGCTGGTATAACTGAGTCAGGTTTGTAGGCCTTCTTGCTCGCACACACTTTTTCAGTTCTGCCCACAAAATTTTCTAGAGGATAGAGGTCAGGGCTTTGTGATGGCCACTCCAATATCTTGACTTTGTTGTCCTTAAGCCATTTTGCCACAACTTTGAAAGTATGCTTGGGGGCATTGTCCATTTGGAAGACCCATTTGCAACCAAGCTTTAACTTCCTGACTGATGTCTTGAGATGTTGCTTCAATATATCCACATATTTTTCTTTCCTCATGATGCCATCTATTTTGTGAAGTGCACCAGTCCCTCCTGCAGAAAAGCACTCCCACAACATGATGCTGCCACCCCCGTGTTTCACGGTTGGGATGGTGTTCTTCGGCTTGCAAGCATCCCCCTTTTTCCTCCAAACATAACATTGGTCATTATGGCCGAACAGTTCTATTTTTGTTTCATCAGACCAGAGAACATTTCTCCAAAAAGTACGATCTTTGTCCCCTTGTGCAGTTGCAAACCGTAGTCTGGCTTTTTTATGGCGGTTTTGGAGCAGTAGCTTCTTCCTTGCTGAGCGGCCTTTCAGGTTATGTCGATATAGGACTCGTTTTACTGTGGATATAGATACTTTTCTACCTGTTTCCTCCAGCATCTTCACAAGGTCCTTTGCCGTTGTTCTGGGGTTGATTTGCACTTTTCGCACCACAGTATGTTCATCTCTAGGAGACAGAACGCGTCTCCTTCCTGAGCGGTATGACGGCTGCGTGGTCCCATGGTGTTTATACTTGCGTACTATTGTTTGTACAGATAAATGTGGTACCTTCAGGCATTTGGAAATTGCTCCCAAGGATGAACCAGACTTGTGGAGGTCTACAATTTCTTTTCTGAGGTCTTGGCTGATTTCTTTTGATTTTCCCATGATGTCAAGCAAAGAGGCACTGAGTTTGAAGGTAGGCCTTGAAATATATCCACAGGTACACCTCCCCCTGACATAATTTTCTGGAATTTTCCAAGCTGTTTAAAGGCACAGTCAACTTAGTGTATGTAAACTCCTGACCCACTGGAATTGTGATACAGTGAAATAATAAGTGAAATAATCTGTCTGTAAACAATTGTTGGAAAAATTACTTGTGTCATGTACAAAGAAGATGTCCTATCTGTCTTGCCAAAACTATAGTTTGTTAACAAGAAATTTGTGGAGTGGTTGAAAAACGAGTTTTAATGACTCCAACCTAAGTGTATGTAAACTTCCGACTTCAACTGTATGTGGCCACTTAGGGCCCCAGGCTGCTAGGAACTCAGTCGGGGTCTCAACTTACTGTTGAGTTAGAATAACAGAATACACAAGGTGCAAGTTTGAAATTTGTTTGTGCATCAGCACATTTTTCTCTTGTTATGTCAGTCACTGACAGTCATGTCAACTAACAATGTTTAGATTAGTAAATTAGTTTAGCCAGCTACTGTAAAACTTCAATAAACGCAGGGTTTTAAATAACCGCCTGTCCCTTTTAATAGCTGGACAACTGCACACCTTGCAGCAAATAAACACTTGTTTAAAATAAATGCAGGTTCTAAATTAATTGTTTAATGTTTGATTTGTTAAATTATATAATTCAGTAATGACTCGAAAAAATGCTGTCAATCATCCGTTTTTATCACCAGTAAGGAACTGCTAGCCATTGGCTGATAACAGCTGAGGACTGCTAGCCATTGGCTGATAACAGCTGAGGACTGCTAGCCATTGGCTGATAACAGCTGAGGACTGCTAGCCATTGGCTGATAACAGCTGAGGACTGCTAGCCATTGGCTGATAACAGCTGAGGACTGCTAGCCATTGGCTGATAACAGCTGAGGACTGCTAGCCATTGGCTGATAACAGCTGAGGACTGCTAGCCATTGGCTGATAACAGCTGAGGACTGCTAGCCATTGGCTGATAACAGCTGAGGACTGCTAGCCATTGGCTGATAACAGCTGAGGACTGCTAGCCATTGGCTGATAACAGCTGAGGACTGCTAGCCATTGGCTGATAACAGCTGAGGACTGCTAGCCATTGGCTGATAACAGCTGAGGACTGCTAGCCATTGGCTGATAACAGCTGAGGACTGCTAGCCATTGGCTGATAACAGCTGAGGACTGCTAGCCATTGGCTGATAACAGCTGAGGACTGCTAGCCATTGGCTGATAACAGCTGAGGACTGCTAGCCATTGGCTGATAACAGCTGAGGACTGCTAGCCATTGGCTGATAACAGCTGAGGACTGCTAGCCATTGGCTGATAACAGCTGAGGACTGCTAGCCATTGGCTGATAACAGCTGAGGACTGCTAGCCATTGGCTGATAACAGCTGAGGACTGCTAGCCATTGGCTGATAACAGCTGAGGACTGCTAGCCATTGGCTGATAACAGCTGAGGAACTGCTAGCCATTGGCTGATAACAGCTGAGGACTGCTAGCCATTGGCTGATAACAGCTGAGGACTGCTAGCCATTGGCTGATAACAGCTGAGGAACTGCTAGCCATTGGCTGATAACAGCTGAGGACTGCTAGCCATTGGCTGATAACAGCTGAGGACTGCTAGCCATTGGCTGATAACAGCTGAGGACTGCTAGCCATTGGCTGATAACAGCTGAGGACTGCTAGCCATTGGCTGATAACAGCTGAGGACTGCTAGCCATTGGCTGATAACAGCTGAGGACTGCTAGCCATTGGCTGATAACAGCTGAGGACTGCTAGCCATTGGCTGATAACAGCTGAGGACTGCTAGCCATTGGCTGATAACAGCTGAGGACTGCTAGCCATTGGCTGATAACAGCTGAGGACTGCTAGCCATTGGCTGATAACAGCTGAGGAACTGCTAGCCATTGGCTGATAACAGCTGAGGACTGCTAGCCATTGGCTGATAACAGCTGAGGAACTGCTAGCCATTGGCTGATAACAGCTGAGGACTGCTAGCCATTGGCTGATAACAGCTGAGGACTGCTAGCCATTGGCTGATAACAGCTGAGGACTGCTAGCCATTGGCTGATAACAGCTGAGGACTGCTAGCCATTGGCTGATAACAGCTGAGGACTGCTAGCCATTGGCTGATAACAGCTGAGGAACTGCTAGCCATTGGCTGATAACAGCTGAGGACTGCTAGCCATTGGCTGATAACAGCTGAGGAACTGCTAGCCATTGGCTGATAACAGCTGAGGACTGATACCTTACTGGCAAGCATAAAAACAGTCAACAACTTTGGGAGTATAGACCCCTAGAAATCGGCTGATCTAGTGGCGAAAGTAGGAACTACCGAAAATGCACAGTCAAAGAGGAGAATAATTATCCTGTCAAGGAAATGTTAAAAAAAAAGAATATATATATTGAAATACAATGTGTGTAAATTATAACACAGTAGAGCAGGAAATAAAGAAGTTGATTATAATGATGGACGTGAATGCTGGAATTCAACATTTAACTACTAATTTAACTATGCAAATGAGCAAAAAAGCTGTGTGCATTAAGGAAATAGACGTCTTGGTCACAGATAAGCCTGTCTCTCTAATAAGCGCCTGTTGTGTTCAGTGATTTAAGAAAATAAACGGCTAGGCTATTAATTGAAGTTTTACGGTATCTAAACTAGTAGTAATCATGGCCGAATACCGACCAGGAACGCAGGGCACGTGTCCAGGGGCCCTGACCTACAGGGGGGCCCCCATTGATTTTGTTAGTCACTCACTCAGATATTATTGACATTGCAAAATGTGTAGAATTGCAGGAAATTAGCGGGATTCTGGCAGGATGACCGTCCGTCAATTAGTGGTTTCTCTCTCTCTCTCTCTCCTGCTGCTGTTTCTCCTTGAGACCAGTTAGCCAAACAGTTTTCCATGATGTCAGCCAAACAGTCAGCCAAACAGACCTTGACTGACAGTTGACATCTACAAGGCCGACACTCTGACAATGTTGCTCTGAGAATAATTGACGGTGGAGCTGGTGGATCCGTCACCGTCTGATGATGTCACCAATGGGAGAGGGGCGGGACGCAGGTTGACCACGGAGGTGGTGATGTAGGGCTCGCTCTTCAACGGCACCGTCTCAGAGTCTAGTTTGGCGTTCAGGCTGGAGCGACTGTAGGGGAGAGGACAGAGAGAGACAGAGGGGTGAGGTGTGTGTGTGTGTGTGTGCTTGTGTGTGTGTGTGTTCATGCACTTGACTGTTTATGCTTGTGTGTTTGTGTGTTTATTTGCTGTGTGAGCTTGTGTGTATGTGTGTATGTGAAGGGGTTGATGTGTGTGGGGGGGGGGGGGGGTGTTTGAATGTGTGTGTGAGTGTGTGTGTGTGTGTGTATGTATGTGTGTGTGTGTGTATGTGTGTGTGTGTGTGTGTGTGTGTGTGTGTGTGTGTGTGTGTGTGTGTGTGTGTGTGTGTGTGTGTACACATGTGAGCGTTAATACATGTGGCCCATGCAAGAGTGCTTACGACACTCCTATGTGTTTGTGTGTGGATCTGTCTGTGCGACTACCTGTTGACCACAGGCCTCTCTCTGATCTGGATGGTGGAAAGCTCCTGGTTGTTACAGTTGGGCAGACTGGAGCTCTTCTTCCTGTGTCGTCTGGAGCAGCAGGACGACAGGCCGGAGGGAGACGACGACAGGGACGAGGCTCGAGATCCGGATTTGTTCACCATGGTTACCTCCATACAGTTGGTCTCGAAAGTCTGCTCGTCAATAAACTCATGATTCTGGAGAGAGAGAGAGAAAGAGACATGGAAATCAATGGCCATAGCGGAGGCTGGTGGATGGCGAAATTGGGAGGATGGGCTCCTTGTAATGGATGAATTGGAATGAATGTAACTGTATCAAAACACATTTCATGTTTTCTATGTGAACGATACCTTTCCATTCCAGTCATTAGTATGACCCAGTCCTATCATTTAAAGTGACATCAGTCTCTTATTCCCTGTGAAATGTCTGTTGTTTTTACGGACAGGATTTTGCTGCAAAACCAATTTTCCCAGAGGGCTAATAATAAAGTTGTTTACCTCTTTCTTTTAATCATGCACATAGCTTTAATCACCTGCTGTGCTTTAACGACCCACAATTGGCCAATTTTTTTTGGTAAAGAGACAAATACCTACGTCAAAACCATAGCAACAGTGTTTTGATGATTCATTTAAATGATAAAGTAATACCAGGGGAATAGAAGCATATTGTCCCGGCCCAGACGTCCACATCAAGGACCATCTGTGAAGCTGTTCCTCTTTTCCTGTGTGTTGAATGGGTAATACGACTTGAAGGTCAACTGAGCGTATGACCCAGACTGCACCACCAGATGGCATTATGAAACCATCATGGGTGAATAGCAATAGCTTATTCCGCACATTCTCTCCTTGCCTCCTTCTCAAAAAATGCATTGGAGGAGAAGATCCAAGGTTCTTCGGTTCTTCTCCTCCAGCGCGTTTTGAGAAGGAGACGAGGAAAGAGGAAATGAGGAATAAAGGGAATACAATTTTAGATTCACCCTCTATAGCCTGTGAAGACAACCCGTCTCTGCAAGAGTAGCAAGTATATTATTGTCTTTAAATCAATTTTGTCTTTGGTATAATCTGGCAAGTGCTCTCCCTATACCTCAGTGGTCACCAACCGGTCAACCTTCAAGGCATTCCTAGTTGATCACCAAATATTTCTGTTGAAAGGCCAACGATAAAGGCTTGCGCTCCTTTAAAAAAAAATTGTGTTGCGCTGTTGGTGGTAGGTGCACTTGATTCAGAACCCCTGCACACCGGGTAGGCAAAGTGTTCTCATTTTAAACCATTTCTTTGTCTGAAAAGACAATCTCTGCTTACCTGGCGGACTGGGAGACCTGTGGCTAAAGGAGAGCACCTACTGCTCTGACCAATGCCAATGTGATAGCTCAAATCAATGTGCCTACAGTTTTCCCAACCCACAGCCACAGCAAAGATTGATACAAGCCTTTAGTGAGATTTCATAACTTTTAATAGCTTGATGAGAGAGCGACTGTCAGCAAAGGGCTGCTGTTTTTATGAGTGAGTTCATGTCTAAGTTTTTATTCAGCACTATCAACACCGTTTTTATTCAGCACTATTACAAAACATAAAACGCGGTTGTCCCTTCTTCCACTCGCGCTGCAGCTGCAATGAATGAGTAGCCAAGTGTAGTCCTGCATTTTAACTTGAGTTTTGCCATCAGGTGGAAGACTGTGTCCCCTCTCTCTGGTCAGTCTCATTGGAGGAAAATAAGGAGAAAGCAGGGGCCGTGAGCTAACACTCTTCTGCTCGCTCCCTCCCTCCGCTGAGCCTAATGCCTTGTTCAAAACAACTGGGAACTCGGTAATCTCCGTCTTCCGACCTCAGCGCATTTAAGACAACTGGGAACTCGGGAAAAAACGGGATCCGACAGGGAAAAATGGTTTAGAATGGTCATCCAACTCGGAATTCCAAGTCGGAAACTCGGGCATCTTTTTAGAGCACCGACTTTCCGACCTGACGTCATGATTTAACCTCATCTTCTTTCTTAGAGTTCCCAGTTGTCTTGAAAGCACCATGACCATCAGATGCAGGTACCATCAGTCCAGTAAAATAAAAAAGCTAATTATTTGTAAATTATTAAAATTTATGCTCAGATGTGCCTCACACCAACTGATCTATTTTGTTATCAAAACTCAAGTTTCTTTATTTAAAAAAATACGTTTTTATTTATTTTATTTCACCTTTATTTAACCAGGTAGGCTAGTTGAGAACAAGTTCTCATTTACAACTGCGACCTGGCCAAGATAAAGCAAAGCAGTGCGACACAAACAACAACACAGAGTTACACATGGAATAAACAAGCGTACAGTCAATAACACAATAGAAAAAAAGAAAGTCTATATACAGTGTGTGCAAATAGCATGAGTAGGTAAGGCAATAAATAGGCCATAGTAGCGAAATAATTACAGTTTAGCAAATTAACACTGGAGTGATAGATGAGCAGATGATGATGTGCAAGTAGAAATAGTGGTGTGCAAAAGAGCAGAAAAGTAAATAAAAACAATACGGGGATGAGGTAGGTAGATTGGGTGTGCTATTTACAGATGGGATATACAGTGAGGGAAAAAAGTATTTGATCCCCTGCTGATTTTGTACGTTTGCCCACTGACAAAGAAATGATCAGTCTATAATTTTAATGGTAGGTTTATTTGAACAGTGAGAGACAGAATATCAACAAAAAAATCCAGAAAAACGCATGTCAAAAATGTTATGAATTGATTTGCATTTTAATGAGGGAAATAAGTATTTGACCCCTCTGCAAAACATGACTTAGTACTTGGTGGCAAAACCCTTGTTGGCAATCACAGAGGTCAGACGTTTCTTGTAGTTGGCCACCAGGTTTGCACACATCTCAGGAGGGATTTTGTCCCACTCCTCTTTGCAGATCTTCTTCAAGTCATTAAGGTTTCGAGGCTGACGTTTGGCAACTCGAACCTTCAGCTCCCTCCACAGATTTTCTATGGGATTAAGGTCTGGAGACTGGCTAGGCCACTCCAGGACCTTAATGTGCTTCTTCTTGAGCCACTCCTTTGTTGCCTTGGCCGTGTGTTTTGGGTCATTGTCATGCTGGAATACCTATCCACGACCCATTTTCAATACCCTGGCTGAGGGAAGGAGGTTTTCACCCAAGATTTGACGGTACATGGCTCCGTCCATCGTCCCTTTGATGCGGTGAAGTTGTCCTGTCCCTTTAGCAGAAAAACACCCCCAAAGCATAATGTTTCCACCTCCATGTTTGACGGTGGGGATGGTTTCTTGGGGTCATAGGCAGCATTCCTCCTCCTCCAAACACGGCAAGTTGGGTTGATGCCAAAGAACTCCATTTTGGTCTCATCTGACCACAACACGTTCACCCAGTTGTCCTCTGAATCATTCAGATGTTCATTGGCAAACTTCAGACGGGCATGTATATGTGCTTTCTTGAGCAGGGGGACCTTGCGGGCGCTGCAGGATTTCAGTCCTTCACGGCATAGTGTGTTACCAATTGTTTTCTTGATGACTATGGTCCCAGCTGCCTTGAGATCATTGACAAGATCCTCCTGTGTAGTTCTGGGCTGATTCCTCACCGTTCTCATGATCATTGCAACTCCACGAGGTGAGATCTTGCATGGAGCCCCAGGCTGAGGGAGATTGACAGTTCTTTTGTGTTTCTTCCATTTGCGAATAATCATAGAAACTGTTGTCACCTTCTCACCAAGCTGCTTGGCGATGGTCTTGTAGCCAATTCCAGCCTTGTGTAGGTCTACAATCTTGTCCCTGACATCCTTGGAGAGCTCTTTGGTCTTGGCCATGGTGGAGAGTTTGGAATCTGATTGATTGATTGCTTCTGTGGACAGGTATCTTTTATACAGGTAAGAAACTGAGATTAGGAGCACTCCCTTTAAGAGTGTGCTCCTAATCTCCGTTCGTTACCTGTATGAAAGACACCTGGGAGCCAGAAATCTTTTTTGATTGAGAAGGGGTCAAATACTTATTTCCCTCATTAAAATGCAAATCAATTTATAAAATTTTTGACATGCATTTTTCTGGATATTTTTGTTGTTATTCTGTCTCTCACTGTTCAAATAAACCTACCATTAAAATTATAGACTGATAATTTCTTTGTCAGTGGGCAAACGTACAAAATCAGCAGGGGATCAAATACTTTTTTCCCTCACTGTATGTACAGCTGCAGCGATTGGTTAGCTGCTCAGATAGCTGATGTTTTAAGTTAGTGAGGGAAATATAAGTCTCCAGCTTCAGCGATTTTTGCAATTCGTTCCAGTCATTGGCAGCAGAGAACTGGAAGGAAAGGTGGCCAAAGGAGGTGTTGGCTTTGGGGACGACCAATGAGATATACCTGCTGGAGCGCGTGCTACGGGTGGGTGTTGTTATCGTGACCAGTGAGCTGAGAAATGGCAGAGCTTTACCTAGCATAGACTTACAGATGACCTGGAGCCAGTGGGTCTGGCGACGAATATGTAGCGAGGGCCAGCCGACTAGAGCATACAGGTCGCAGTGGTGAATGGTATAAGGGGCTTTGGTAACAAAACGGATGGCACTGTGATAGACTGCATCCAGTTTGCTGAGTAGAGTATTGGAAGCTATTTTGTAAATGACATCGCCGAAGTCGAGGATCGGTAGGATAGTCAATTTTACAAGGGTATGTTTGGCGGCGTGAGTGAAGGAGGCTTTGTTGCGAAATAGAATGCCGATTCTAGATTTAATTTTGAGTTTAATATGAGTCTGGAAGGAGAGTTTACAGTCTAGCAAGACACCTAGGCATTTGTAGTTGTCCCCATATTCTAAGTCAGAACCGTCCAGAGTAGTGAGGCTAGACGGGCAGGCGGGGGCGGGCAGCGAACGGTTGAAAAGCATGCATTTGGTTTTACTAGCGTTTAAGAGCAATTGGAGGCCACAGAAGGAGTGTTGTATGGCATTGAAGCTTGTTTGGAGTGTCCAAAGAAGGGCCAGATGTATACAAAATGGTGTCGTCTGCGTAGAGGTGGATCAGAGACTCACCAGCAGCAAGAGCGACATCATTGATATATACAGAGAAAAGAGTCGGCCCGAAAATTGAACCCTGTGGCACCCCCATAGAGACTGCCAGAGGTCCGGACAACAGGCACTCCGATTTGACACACTGAACTCTGTCTGAGAAGTAGTTGGTGAACCAGGCGAGGCAGTCATTTGAGAAACCAAGGATGTTGAGTCTGCTGATAAGGATACGGTGATTGACAGAGTCGAAAGCCTTGGCCAGGTCGATGAAGACGGCTGCACAGTATTGTCTCTTATCGTTGTTGGTTATGATGTCGTTTAGGACCTTGAGCGTGGCTGAGGTGGCCCCGTGACCAGCTCGGAAACCGGATTGCACAGCGGAGAAGGTACTGTGGAATTCGAAATGGTCAGTGATCTGTTTATTAACTTGGCTTTCGAAGACTTTAGAAAGGCAGGGCAGGATGGATATAGGTCTATAACAGTTTGGGTCTAGAGTGTCCCCCCCCTTTAAAGAGGGGGATGACCGCGGCAGCTTTCCAATCTTTAGGGATCTCGGACGATACGAAAGAGAGGTTGAACAGACTGGTAATAGGGGTTGCAACAATGCGGCGGATAATTTTAGAAAGAGAGGGTCCAGACTGTCTAGCCCAGCTGATTTATACGGGTTCAGGTTTCGCAGTTCTTTCAGAACATCTGCTATCTGGATTTGGGTGAAGGAGAAGCTGGGGAGGCTTGGGCAAGTAGCTGCGGGGGGTGCGGAGCTGTTGGCCGGGGTTGGGGATAGCCAGGAGGAAAGCATGGCCAGCCATAGAGAAATGCTTATTGAAATTCTCGATTATCGTGGATTTATCGGTGGTGACCGTGTTTCCTAGCCTCAGTGCAGTGGGCAGCTGGGAGGAGGTGCTCTTATTCTCCATGGACTTTACAGTTTTAAATATAATATGGTCTAAGAACAACATTGGCAGGCCAGGAAAAGAGCCAATATGCTGTGATAATGTATTAGGCCTACTGCACAAACCAAATTTGAATTAGGTTCATGTAAAAAAAAATATATATATATACTATATGTTAAAAAAAAATCTGAGCGGTAGATCTCGGCTTACTTTTTGACTGCGAAAGTGATCTTGACTCATAAAAGGTTGGTGATCTACCTCCTAGCCTACTTAATCAGTGCTGTTTCAACTGCTGAATTCTCAGTACTTCTGACTTTAAAGTGTTGGGACATTGACTTTGACTGATTTCAGGTCAGTTGTGATAGTGTTCTGATAATTGGTGGGTGTGTCTGTTGGAGGAGGTATTTTTCTTCACCTCTGCTAGGCAATCATCAATTAGTGCTGAGAGGCGTGTCCTTCACCTCTGCTAGGCAATCATCAATTAGTGCTGAGAGGCGTGTCCTTCACCTCTGCTAGGCAATCAGCAATTAGTGTTAGCAATTATTCATTTTTTTCAGATTATCTAATTTTGCTCTTTTGTAGCTTTGTAAAGTATGCCTTCTATCCCTGTTCGCTCTGTAGGCTTTACAGACGCTTCCCACCCCGTGGCTGCTACCCTTCTAATCTAGTGTACCCTGCACGCACAACCCATATGGAATTCTTAGTCTCCGACAGCCTCTGGAACTGCCAGTCTGTGTGCAAAAAGGATAGTTCATCTCAGCCTTTGTCACCCTAAAGCATCCCAACGTTTTGGCCCTGACAGAGAAATACACTACATGGCCAAAAGTATGTGGACACCTGCTCGTTTAACATCTCATTCCAAAATCATGGGCATTAATATGGAGTTGGTACCGTCTTCGCTGCTATAACAGCCTCCACTTTTCTGGGAAGGCTATCCACTAGATTGAACATTGCTGTGGGGATTTTCTTCCATTCAGCCACAAGAGCATTAGTGAGGTCGGGCACTGATGTTGGGCAATTAGGCCTGGCTCATAGTCAGTATTCCAATTCATCCCAAAGGTGTTCGATGGGGTTGAGGTCAGGGCTCAGTGCAGGCCAGTCAAGTTCATCCACACCGATCTCGACAAACCATTTCTGTATGGACCTCGCTTTGTGCACAGGGGGCATTGTCATCCTGAAACAGGAAAGGGCCTTCCCCAAACATTCGGGCCTAGCCCGAACCATGAAAAACAGCCCCAGACCATTATTTGTCCTCCACCAAACTTTATAGTTGGCACTTTACATTCTGGCAGGTAGCGTTCTCCTGGCATCCGCCAAACCCAGATTCGTCCATCAGACTGCCAGATGGTGAAGCATGATTCATCACTTTAGAGAGCGCGTTTCAACTGCTCCAGAGTCCAATGGCGGTGAGCTTTACACCGCTCCAGACAACTTTTGGCATTGCACATGGTGATCTTAGGTTTGTGTGCGGCTGCTTGGCCATGGAAACCCATTTCATGAAGCTCCCGACGAACCGTTCTTGTGCTGACGTTGCTTCCGGAGGCAGTTTGGAACTGGGTAGTGAGTGTTGCAACCGTGGACAGACCATTTTTACGCATTACGCGCTTTAGCACTCGGCGGTCCCGTTCTGTGAGCTTGTGTGGCCTACCACTTCGCGGCTGATCTTGAATTTGTATTTTTTATTCTATGGCTGTGTGCTCGATTTTATACACCTGTCAGCAACAGGTGTTGCTGAAATATTCGTTTCCACTCATTTGAAAGGTTGTCCACACACCTTTGTCCACATACCCCAGAAAACACTCCTACTCCAGCTGCTCTCTCTTCATCTGACTATGTGAACTCTCATATTCCGAGAGCATCTGGTCATTGTGGTGGTGTCACAGGGATACTTATTTCTCCTGAATTGATATTTTCGATTTTCTCGCCCCACTCTCACCTTTCCATCTCCTCAATTGAATGTAACTTGTCCACTTGTTCACTGAAACTTAACATTGTTGCCATCTAACGGCCACCAGGTGACCTTGGAGAGTTCCTCAATGAGTGTGACACCTTGATAAGCAAATTTCCCTACGATGGCTCACCATTTATCCTACTGGGTGCCTTCAATCTCATTTTTTTCTCCCTCTCTCCCTACCCACTAAGCCCCTAACCAGATGGTATTTTAATCGTCTCTCTCTCTCCCACTAATCTCTCCCTTCTCCTAAATCCTTCTCCCTGCTGTCTCCTGACTCTCTCTCTCTCCTGCCTCTTTGACCCTACTCTCCTCCCTTTCTGTCTCCTTTTGATTTTCACTGTCCACTTTCCTCCCAACCTGCTCGATCCTCCCCTCCTGCTCTGTGGCTGAGTGACTCACTGCGTGGCTCACAGAATAGAGCTGCGGGCAGCTGAGCAAAAATGGAGGAAAACCAAACTTCCTTCCATTACCTTACCTTCCTTACATTAACTTTTTCTTCTGTTTCCACTGCTAAAGCCGCTTTCTATCACTCTAAATTCCACGCCTCTGCCTCCAAACCTGGGAAACTCTTTTCAAACTCCTCTCTCTCTGCAGACGACTTTGTCAACCACTTTCTTTGACGTCATCCACTCCTTATTCACACAGCCTACTGAGTCCACTGGTCCCACTCACACAGAACTACCCTACGCCTTGACCTCTTTCTACCTTCTCTCTCCAGATGAAATCCTGCGACTAGTGATGTCCAGCCGCCTGCCCACCTGCCCACTTGACCCCATCCCCTTTTCTTTGGAGACCTCCCATTCCTCACTTCCCTCATTAACTCATCCCTGACCACTGGCTGCGTCCCCTCTGACTTCAAGATGTCCAGAGTCGCTCCCCTCCACAAGAAACCAACCCTTGATCCCTCTGATGTCAAACTACAGACTGGTATCCCTTCTTTCTTTTCTTTCCAAAACACTTGAGCGTGCTGTTTCTGATCAACTCTCTTGTTATCTCTCTCAGAATGACCTTCTTGACCCTGAACAGTCAGGCTTCAAGACGGGTCACTCAACTGAGACTGCTCTCCACTTTTTTCACAGAGGCTCTCCGCTCTGCCAATGCTGACTCTCTCTCCTCTGTTCTCATCCTCCTAGATCTATCCACTGCCTTCAACACCGTGAACCATCAGCTCCTCCTCTCCACCCTCTCAGGGCTGGGCGTCCTACCAGGTGGCTTGGAGAGGATCTGTGTCTGCACCACGTGTTATCACTAATAGTGTCCCCCGGGGCTTGGTTCTAGCTCCTCTCATCTTCTCTCTATACACCAAGTCACTTGGCTCTGTTATATCCCCCCATCGTCTCTCCTATCATTGCTATGCAGATGACACTCAACTTCTCTCATTCCCCCTTCTAACACCCAGGTGGCGACATGCATCTCTGCGTTCCTGGCAGATATCTCAGCTTGGATTTCAGTCCACCACCTCAAGCTCAAGCTCGACAAGACAGAGCTGCTCCTCCTCCCGGGGAAGGCCTGCACGCTCCAAGACCTCTCCATCACGGTCGACAACTACCACAGTGCCCCCCTCCCAGAGTGAAAAGAACCTTGGCGTGACCCTGGACAACGCCCTGTAATTCTCTGCAAATATATAAACAGTGACTCGCTCCTGCAGGCTCATGTTCTACAACATCCGTAGAGTACGACCTTTCCTCACACAGGAAAGAGTGCAGGTCCTAATCCAGGCATCTGAACTACTACAACTCTCTGTTGGCTCCCAACTCGTGACATTAAACCCCAGCAATTTATCCAGAAAGCTGCAGCTCCCATGTCACCCCGGTCCCCCGTACACTCCATTGGCTCTCAGTGGAAGCTCGGATCCACTACAAGACAAAGGTGCTTGCCTACGGAGCAGCAAGGGGAACTGCCCCTCTCTACCTTCAGACTATGCTCAAAGCCTACATCCCAACCTCACTCCTTTCTGCCACCTTTTGGTCTCTTGGCCGTCCCTAAAGCTCTTTTCTGTCCTGGCACCCCAATGGTGGAAGCAGCTTCCCCCTGATGCTAGGACACTGAGGAGGCTGGTGGGAGGAGCTTTAGGAGGACATGGCTCATTGTAATGGCTAGAAAGTATTAAATGAAAAGTACTCAAACGTGGTTTCCATATGTTTTATGTGTTCGATACCTTTCCATTGATTCCATTCCAGCCATTACAATGAGCCTGTCCTCCTATTGCTCCTCCCACCAGCCTCCACTGCTAGGACAGCAGAGTCACTGCCCATCTTCCGCTAATGCCTGAAACTCTACCTCTTCAAAGAGTATCTTAAATATGACACCTCAGTCTTACCCACCACAATAAAAAAAAATTAAAACTAGCACTGACTTTGCTGATAGCCTCTTTAATGTAATGTAATGTAATGTAATTACTGCAACTGTTGTCTGACCTAGCTACTGTATTTTAAGATTAATGCACTAATGTAAGTCACTCTGGATAAGAGAGTCTGCTAAATGGCTAAAATGAAATTGTATATTTTTCAGGAAGATGTTCCCTCCCATTTTCCGTAGTTCCCTCCCATTCATCAATCTGAAACAATTGAGTAGGTGTAAAGGTCAGCTCCACCTAGATCCCATCATAATGCTTTTTTATATATCCCGTCCAATCAGATCTTCTAAGGGGAGTAAACAAGGACGGAGGGGAGGGAACAGCTCCACCCTTCTCCTGAAGTTGGAAGTTGCACATTCCGTGATGGACTTAACAATGGTGGAAAAGTCCCTTCAGCCAATGCTTACACTTGTTCTGTGGGAGAAGTGTGGAGAATCGGCAAGCAACCAAGCTCTCTCTTGCTCTTGCTCTTGCTCTCGCTCTCTCGCTCTCTCAATTCAAGGGGCTTTATTGGCATGGGAAACATATGTTAACATTACCAAAGTAAGTGAAGTAGATAATATACAAACGTGAAATAAACAATAAAAATGAAAAGTAAACATTACACTCATAGAAGTTCCAAAAGATTACAAATGTCATATTATGTATATATGATACAGTGTTATAACGATGTGCAAATGGTTAAAGTACAAAAGGGAATATAAATAAACATGAATACAGTTGTATTTACAATGGCGTTTGTTCTTCACTGGTTGCCCTTTTCTTGTGGCAACAGGTCACAAATCTTGCTGCTATGATGGCACACTGTGATATTTCACCCATTAGATATGGGAGTTTATCAAAATTGGGTTTGTTTTCTAATTCTTTGTGGATCTGTGTAATCTAAGGGAAATATGTGTCTCTAATATGGTCATACATTTGGCAGGAGGTTAGGAAGTGCATCTCAGTTTCCACCTCATTTTGTGGGCAGTGTGCTCATAGCCTGTCTTCTCTTGAGAGCCAGGTCTGCCTATGGCGGCCTTTCTCAATAGCAAGGCTATGCTCACTGAGTCTGTACATGGTCAAAGCTTTCCCTAAGTTTGGGTCAGTTACAGTGGTCAGGTATTCTGCCACTGTGTACTCTCTGTTTAGGGCCAAATAGAATTCGAGTTTGCTCAGTTTTTTTGTTAATTCTTTCCAATGTGTCAAGTAATTATCTCTTTGTTTTCTCATGATTTGGTCGGGTCTAATTGTGTTGCTGTCCTGGGGCTCTGTGGGGTCTGTTTGTGTTAGTGAACAGAGCCGCAGGACCAGCTTGCTTAGGGGACTCTTCTCCAGGTTCATCTCTCTGTAGGTGATGGCTTTGTTATGGAAGGTTTGGGAATAGCTTCCTTTTAGGTGGTTGTAGAATTTAACAGCTCTTTTCTGGATTTTGATAATTGGCGGGAATCAGCCTAATTCTGCTCTGCATGCATTATTTGGTGTTTTACGTTGAACACTGAGGATATTTTTGCAAAATTCTGCATGCCGTCTCAATTTGGTGTTTGTCCCATTTTGTGAATTCTTGGTTGGTGAGCCATTTCAACCGGGCCATTTTTAATCAATTCTAGTAGGGTGAGGCCGGGTACTGCAGACTGTTCTAGTGCCCTCGCCAATTCGTTTATATATATGTTGAAGAGGGTGAGTCTTAACTTCTTATGGCTGCAGGGGCAGTATTGAGTAGCTTGGATGAAAGGTGCCCAGAGGTGCCCATAGTAAACTGCCTGCTCCTCAGTCCCAGTTGCTAATATATGCATATTATTATTAGTATTGGATAGAAAACACTCTGACGTTTCTAAAACTGTTTGAATGATGTCTGTGAGTATAACAGAACTCATATGGCAGGCAAAAACCTGAGAAAAAATCCAAACAGGAAGTGGGAAATCTGAGGTTGGTCGATTTTCAACCCAGCCCCTATTGAATACACAGTGGGATATGGATCTGTTTGCACTTCCTACGGCTTCCACTAGATGTCAACAGTCTGTAGAACCTTGTCTGATGCCTCTACTGTGAAGTGGGGCCGAAGGAGACAGGAATGAGTCAGGTCTGCCATGAGGTGACCATGCTCTGACCATGCGCGTTCACATGAGAGGGAGCTCTGTTCCATCGCACATCTGAAGGCAATGAAATTCTCCGGTTGGAACGTTATTGAAGATTTATGTTAAAAACATTCTAAAGATTGATTCAATACATCGTTTGACATGTTTCTACTGACTGTTATGGAACTTTTTGACATTTCGTCTGCTTTTAGTGAATGCGCTTCCTGACTTTGGATTTGTTTACCAAACACGCTAACAAAAATAGCTATTTGGACATAAATGATGGACATTACCGAACAAAACAAACATTTCTTGTTGAAGTGGGAGTCCTGGGAGTGCATTCCGATGAAGATCAGCAAAGGTAAGTGAAGATTTATGATACTATTTATGAGTTTTGTTGACTGCACAATTTGGCGGGTAACTGTATGGCTTCTTTTTGTGGCTGAACGCTGTTCTCAGATTATTGAATATTGTGCTTTTGCCGTAAAGCTTTTTGAAATCTGACACAGCGGTTGCATTAAGAACAAGTGTATCTTTAATTCTATGTAAAACATGTATCTTTCATCAAAGTTTATGATGAGTATTTATGTTATTTTACGTGGCTCTCTGCAATTTCTCCGGATATTTTGAGGGCATTTCTGAACATGGCACCAATGTAAACTGAGGTTTTTGGATATAAATATGAACTTTATCGAACAAAACATACATGTATATGTATTGTGTAACATGAAGTCCTATGAGTGTCATCTGATGAAGATCATCAAAGGTTAGTGATTAATTTTATCTCTATATCTGTTTTTTGCTGGAAAAATGGCTGTGTTTTCTGTGATTTGGCGGTGACCTACATAATCGTTTGTGGTGCTTTCGCTGTAAAGCCTATTTGAAATCGGACACTTTGGTGGGATTAACAACAAGATTACCTTTAAAATTGTATAAGATACATGTATGTTTGAGGAATTTTAATTATGAGATTTCTGTTGTTTGAATATGGCGCCCTGCACTTTCACTGGCTGTTGTCATATCATCCCGTTAATGGGATTGCAGCCATAAGAAGTTTTAAGCTGCATCCCTATCTCACCCCACGGCCCTGTGGGAAGAAATGTGTGTCTTTTTGCCTATTTTAACCGCACACTTGTTGTTTGTGTACATGGATTTCATAATGTCGTATGTTTTTCCCCAACACCACTTTCCATCAATTTGTATACTAGACACTCATGCCAAATTGAGTTGAAGGCTTTTCTTGAAATCTACAAAGCATGAGAAGACTTGGCCTTTGTTTTTATTGGTTTGTTTGTCAATTAGGGTGTGCAGGGGGAATACGTGGTCTCTCGTTGGATAATTTGGTAAAAAGCCAATTTGACAATTTGCTCAGTACATTGTTTTCACTGAGGAAATGTACGAGTCTGCTGTTAATGATAATGCAGAGGGTTTTCCCAAGGTTTCTGTTGACGCATATCCCACATTAGTTATTCTCTGTCTCTGTCTCTCAATTCAAGTTCAATTTAAGGGCTTTATTTTGCATGGGAAACATATGTTAACATTGCCAAAGCAAATGAAGTAGACAATAAACAATCAAATTAACAGTAAACATTACACACACAAAAGTTCCATAGGAACAAAGGCATTTCTCTCTCTCTCCTGCTTCCTGCTCATGTTTTTCTCCTCAGTCAACATACATAATGCACGCCGCACTAAGGGCTATGATGCAGACATTTATTCTACCATATAGAACAGCATGTAGGGGTGTGTGTGTGTGTGTGTGTGTGTGTGTGTGTGTGTGTGTGTGTGTGCGTGTGTGCGTGCGTGCGTGCGTGCGTGCGTGCGTGCGTGCGTGTGTGTTTGTCATGGCTAACATAAGAGACAGGCTTTATATCTCTGAATTATACATACATGTAAAATGAAGTATGCTTGTCTGGTTTGAAGGCACAACGTTACTGCGCTGGCAGAATACATGTTATCTTAGGCATGCTGGGAAGCAGGGGGTGGTAAAGGTTATGGTTAAGGGTTATGGTTAGGGGTTATGGTTATGGTTATAGTTACGGCTAGGGGTTATGGTTAGGGGTTATGGTTAGGGGTTATGGTTATAGTTATGGCTAGGGGTTATAGTAAAGTTTATGGTTAAGGGTTATGGTTATGGTAAAGGTTAGGGTTAAGGGTTATGGTTATGGTAAAGGTTAGGGTTAGGGGTTATGTTTATGTTTATGGTAAAGATTATGGTTAAGGGTTATGGTAAAGGTTATGGTTAAGGGTTATGGTTATGGTAAAGGTTATGGTTAAGGGTTATGGTTATGGTAAAGGTTATGGTTAAGGGTTATGGTTATGGTAAAGGTTATGGTTAAGGGTTATGGTTATGTTTATGGTAAAGGTTATGGTTAGGGGTTATGGTTATGGTTATGGTAAAGGTTAGGGTTAAGGGTTATGGTTATGGTAAAGGTTATGGTTAGGGGTTATGGTAAAGGTTATGGTTAGGGGTTATGGTAAAGGTTATGGTTAGGGGTTATGGTAAAGGTGTTCTTACTGTGGTCTTCTCCAGGCAGTGTAGAAGGTGGTGATGATGGCTCTCAAAGGGAATGTTGGGTTTTCCCACTAGGAGCTGTCCTGCTTCCTTGGATGCCTTGGGGTACACAGAGAGAAGAAGACAGAGAATGGGAATTAGGGCAAAACATTACTGAGGGAAAAACTCTGAGCAGAGGAGTGTTAGGCATGGGCCAGCTGTAGAAAACCACACCCAGTGCTGAAATGAAGAAGCCTAGCCTGCAATGGTTCTTAGATGACCCTATGGAAGATACACTATATGACCAAAAGTATGTTGACACCCGCTCGTCAAACATCTCATTCCAAAATCATGAGCATTAATATGGAGTTGGTCACTATTTTGCTGCTATTACCAGCCTCCACTCTTCTGGGAAGGCTTTCCACTGGATGTTGGGACATGGTTGCAGGGACTTGCTTCCATTCAGCCACAAGAGCATTAGTGTAGTCGGGCACTGATGTTGGGCGATTAGGCCTGGCTTGCAGTCAGTGTTCCAATTCATCCCAAAGGTGATCGATGGAGTTAAGGTCAGGGCTCTGTGCAGGCCAGTCAAGTTCTTCCACACCGATCTCGACAAACCATTTATGGTTGGACCTCGATTTGTGCACGGAGGCATTGTCATGCTGAAACAGGAAAGGGACTTCCCCAAACTGTTGCCACAAAGTTGGAAGCACAGAATCATCTAGAATGTTATTGTATGCTGTAGAGTTAAGATTTCCCTTCACTGGAACTAAGGTGCCTAGGTCAAACCATGAAAAACAGCCCCAGACTATTATTCCTCCTCCTCCTAACTTTACAGTTGCGCTGTGCATTTGGGCAGGTAGCGTTCTCCTGGCATCCGCCAAACCCAGATTTGTCCGTCTGACTGCCAGATGGTGAAGCGTGATTCATCACTCCAGAGAACACATTTCCACTGCTTCAGAGTACAATGGCGATGAGCTTTACACCACTCCAGCCGATGCTTAACATTGCACATGGTGATCTTAGGTTTGTGTGTGGCTGCTCACTGTTCTTGTTGTAGATGTATCTTCCAGAGGCAGCTTGGAACTCGTTAGTGAGTCTTGCAGACGATTTTTATGAGCTACACGCTTCAGCACTCGGCAGTCCCCGTTCTGTGAGCTTGTGTGGCCTACCACTTCACGGCTGAGCCGTTGTTGCTCCTAGACATTTCCACTTCACAATAACATCACTTACAGTTAACCAGGGCAGCTGTAGCAGAGCAGAAATTTGACGAACTGACTTGTTGGAAAGGTGGCATCCTATGACGGTGTTGAAAGTCACTGAGCTCTTCAGTAAGGCCCATTCTACTGCCAATGTTTGTCTGTGGAGATTGCATGGCGGTGTGCTCGATTTTATACACCTGTCGGCAAAGGGTGTTGCTGAAATATCCGAATCCACTCATTTGAAGGGGTGTCCACATACTTTTGTATATATAGTGTATGTTAGTCTGTAGCAGCAAAGCCATCAACTGGACAATATACTACCAATGGGAAAAGCTGGTTGAAATGAAGTCCAGTTTATTATGGCATTTCAACCAGTTGGTTGGGTGACCAGTACACATAATACACCAATTAAACAACAGAGTTCAGAGGAGGTGTAAACCGAGTGACAAGCAGCCAGGTGTTCAGCTGAAACCTATGTGACTCCTTCTATCTTTTCCCTACAAACACTGTTGGACCCTCCAGGATGAAGTTTCCCCTAGGTACAGGTCTAGGATCAGCTTTTCCACCCCAATCTTAAATATAAATTTAAAACTGACCGAAGATCAGCATCTAGGGGAAACTTCACCCTACACCCTGTGTGACAGACAGCACAGCTTGGTTATGATGAGTCAATGTGAGTGATACCTCCAATTCGCCAGCAGGGGGAGTAACAGAGTGGAGAGCTGGTCCTGATAGAGTTTTGAAAGCGCATGTCAATGCTGTTGCTGAGACAGAGGTGAGTGGCGCTGTCAAGACAGTCTACGACGAAGCCGAATATACTGGAGCACTGGAATGGGAGCAGCAACGGGCGACAGACCCTGGTGTTATGCCATAAGCAGTCCCCCTGATGTTACGCCATAAGCAGCCCCCGTGGTCACAACATGGCTCTGAGCAGAGAGACATGCAGCACTGGTCACGGGCCGATGATGAGCCCCCCAACCGGTCGGCTCTGTTACAGTACCTCTTCCAGAGAGTTGTGGATCCGGAAATGACCGTTGTAGTGTTTGTAGTGCATAGAGGCGGTAGTGACCGTTGTAGTGTTTGTAGTGCATAGAGGCGGTAGTGACCGTTGTAGTGTTTGTAGTGCATATACGCGGTAGTGACCGTTGTAGTGTTTGTAGTGCATAGAGGCGGTAGTGACCGTTGTAGTGTTTTGTAGTGCATAGAGGCGGTAGTGATCGTTGTAGTGTTTGTAGTGCATAGAGGCGGTAGTGACCGTTGTAGTGTTTGTAGTGCATAGAGGCGGTAGTGACCGTTGTAGTGTTTGTAGTGCATAGAGGCGGTAGTGACCGTTGTAGTGTTTGTAGTGCATAGAGGCGGTAGTGACCGTTGTAGTGTTTGTAGTGCATAGAGGCGGTAGTGATCGTTGTCGTGTTTGTAGTGCATATACGCGGTAGTGACCGTTGTAGTGTTTGTAGTGCATAGAGGCGGTAGTGACCGTTGTAGTGTTTGTAGTGCATATACGCGGTAGTGACCGTTGTAGTGTTTGTAGTGCATAGAGGCGGTAGTGACCGTTGTAGTGTTTGTAGTGCATAGAGGCGGTAGTGACCGTTGTAGTGTTTGTAGTGCATATACGCGGTAGTGACCGTTGTCGTGTTTGTAGTGCATATACGCGGTAGTGACCGTTGTAGTGTTTGTAGTGCATAGAGGCGGTAGTGACCGTTGTAGTGTTTGTAGTGCATAGAGGCGGTAGTGACCGTTGTAGTGTTTGTAGTGCATATACGCGGTAGTGACCGTTGTAGTGTTTGTAGTGCATAGAGGCGGTAGTGACCGTTGTAGTGTTTGTAGTGCATAGAGGCGGTAGTGACCGTTGTAGTGTTTGTAGTGCATATACGCGGTAGTGACCGTTGTAGTGTTTGTAGTGCATAGAGGCGGTAGTGACCGTTGTAGTGTTTGTAGTGCATAGAGGCGGTAGTGACCGTTGTCGTGTTTGTAGTGCATATACGCGGTAGTGACCGTTGTAGTG
>NC_092094.1:9285136-9297565 GCF_045679555.1 Salvelinus alpinus
AAGTCTGAGGGCCTTGAGGCTACAGTAGAAATTATTCAGAGATATGTATTCAGCCCCACCCCTCCGTAGCTGGTGAGGGGGTATCAGATGGATAATACAGGGCAGGACAGGGGTCAGTTCCATTTCAATCAGTTCATTCTTGAGGTTAAAACGTACCCACTGGGCACAGACGTCAGTTAACGTCTTGCTTTGATTTACATTTGTTTGGGTTGTCGATTAACGCAAATTCAACGTGAAATCCCCTAAAAGCTATCAACATGTCATTGGATTTAAAAAAAAATACAAAATTCCCTTAAGTTGATAACTTTTTGAAATTCAATCAGTTTATTCAACATCATCACATAGATGTGTTGTTGTTGTTGTTGATGAAATGAAGTGGAAACAAAGTTGATTCAACCAGTTTTAATTTTTTTGGGGCCCAGCGGGTATCTGCTTAATCTCTCAAAATGGAATTGTTGGTTGTATGTTTTGTAGACTTTAGTTAAGGTACGGTGGGAGAAATGATACACACCCTGTAATGCATGGTGTTATGTGTTTTTCTAAGCATCCACATGTAGTGTGTTTTCTGTTCTACACATTGCTCAACATAAAATAACTTTGTGGTACACTGTATATAGGGAACAATTGAACCCTTTTTGGTTAAGCACAATGTATTCTTTCCACACTCATATGGCTATTAACACATGCAAGCACTCTCTAACTGATGCATGGATGGATGGGACATCTGCCATGACTGTGTTTTTTGTAAATCTTCTAACAGCCTCTCAAGTGCAACGTAGACCTAGCTACATATCTATAATTGACACATGCGGTAAATTCAAAGCACAGACAGTGATTACATAGGGAATCAACTGACCTGCTAGAAAACCACCGGCATCCCTCCGCAACAAATCATTCATCTTTTAAAGAAAACTGTTTTACGTCGACTTTCATCAAGTGATATTAAAATGCCATCTTATACCTGCCGGCTCAGGGAAATAGCAGCGGTCTATAGACCTTTAGTGTGTGTGTGTGTGTGTGTGTGTGTGTGTGTGTGTGTGTGTGTGTGTGTGTGTGTGTGTGTGTGTGTGTGTGTGTGTGTGTGTGTGTGTGTGTGTGTGTGTGTGTGTGTGTGTGTGTGTGTGTGTGTGTGTGTGTGTGTGTGTGTGTGTGTGTGTGTGTGCGTGCGTGCGTGCGTGTGTGCATGTGTGTTGGACCTAACATGATGGAAACCTTAAAGACTAATGACTCAAGGAAGCAGCCAGCCGGCTGGCCAGGGGCGTCCGACGTTAGAGACAACTTTATTTATGAAATAGCCAACCTACCGTGTAGCAATACATTCACATTACCATGGCGATGTCTCAACTGACACTCTATTCCCTACGTAGTGCACTACTTTGGACAAAAGACAATAGGCCTTGGTAGTAGTGCACTATAAAGGGTATAATGTGCCATTTGGAACATAGACCATGCTGCAAAGTTGCATTGGGAGATAGATATGAGGCTGTCACAGTGCACTGAGCAATGCTAATGTGCTGGCCTCGTATACCTGCATGTATTCATCTTACTCTGCCGAGGTAATGGCTTTCTCAGGTCATTAACACATTAAAGTCGCAATCTGTTATTTCTCTCTCTCTCTCTCCCACCCGACATCTGACTGCCCCCTGGCCTTCACTGTGGGAGGAGTGTCACGTAGGATATTTAGAAAGCAGGAGACTGAAGGCCTATTATAACCCCCTTATTTTGTTATTAAAAATCCACTGTGATATTTAGGCCTGCAGCTGTTTTTGGTCATTTCAATTAAGAATCAATATGGCCTACTACCATTAAGAATCAATATGGCCTACTACCATTAAGAATCAATATGGCCTACTGCCATTAAGAATCAATAGGCCTACTACCATTAAGAATCAATATGGCCTACTACCATTAAGAATCAATATGGCCTACTGCCATTAAGAATCAATAGGCCTACTACCATTAAGAATCAATATGGCCTACTACCATTAAGAATCAATATGGCCTACTACCATTAAGAATCAATATGGCCTACTACCATTAAGAATCAATATGGCCTACTACCATTAAGAATCAATATGGCCTTCTACCATTAAGAATCAATATGGCCTACTACCAATAAGAATCAATAGGCCTACTACCATTAAGAATCAATATGGCCTACTACCATTAAGAATCAATAGGCCTACTACCATTAAGAATCAATATGGTCTACTACCATTAAGAATCAATAGGCCTACTACCATTAAGAATCAATAGGCCTACTACCATTAAGAATCAATAGGCCTACTACCATTAAGAATCAATAGGCCTACTACCATTAAGAATCAATAGGCCTTCTACCATTAAGAATCAATAGGCCTTCTACCATTAAGAATCAATAGGCCTACTGCCATTAAGAATCAATAGGCCTACTGCCATTAAGAATCAATATGGCCTACTACCATTAAGAATCAATAGGCCTACTACCATTAAGAATCAATATGGCCTACTACCATTAAGAATCAACAAGCGATTCATAGTGTAGAGAATCATTGTACCATCTAAACATCTGTGAAATATATTGTCAATAACCCAAAAATATTGTATTTTCTGCTGTTTGAAGCTTGGGTACAAAACCAAAATTAAAAGACTCAAAAACTACATTTAAGGATGGGAAGCATAGACATAGCGCACATAGAACAGATCTACTGCTTCTTAGACTTGCTTTCAATGCATTGACATCAATAACAAACCTAGGAGGCTCTTGGTTCTCACCCACTTCCATAGACTTACACAGTAATTATGGCAACTTCCGGAGGACGTTCTCCAACCTATCAGAGCTCTTGCAACATGAACTGACATGATCTCCACTAAATCAAAGGATCAGATAATTAATCTAGTACTGAAAGCATAAATTACAGCTAGCTAGCACTGCAGTGCATAAAATGTGGTGAGTAGTTGACTCAAAGACAGAGAAAGACAACAGTTGAACAGTTTTCAACAAATACATTTCTTCATAAATGAAAGAGAAGCAAGAGAGAGAGAGATTTTGTCATTCTTTTTCACTTTCAGTTTCACTTACTTAGCTAGCAAATGCAGCTGGCTAGTTTACTTACTCAAACACCCAGCTCAAACAGAGGGATGCTATGTTAGCTAGCTGGCTATAACAATCCAACACAACACTCGAACTCTTCCAAGTCAAGGTAAGTTTTTAGTTTTTATTGCCACCGGGGCCTGCCGGTTTAACTGCTTACTGACTATACACTGTAACTTTACTGCATGATTGTAGTGGGTTTACTAACACATTAGTTATATTAGCTATGTTGACTATGCCGTTACTTTAGCTAATATGGGGACAATGATGTAGGCTGTGTGTAGCGGTTATGACATGGTTTGGCTTGGATTTTTTTTGTTTTGCCTGGTCACATACAGCTGATGTGTTGTTCATTGAAGTCCACAAACGAAGGGAAAAGGTGAGAGGAGGAGAGTGAGTAGAGGACAGAATGAATACAACGTGGCTGCTATGAAAGTGAACTGTGTTTATGTGTGATCAGGGGTGTATTCATTCCGCTGATTCTGTTGAAAAACGTTTCTTAAACGCGGAAGCAAACAAAACAGGGATAAAAAAATACCTGAATTTGTCCAATAGAGAATCTCGTTTGCAACTATTGGACTATTGATTACACCCTAGATAAGCTAGATGCAGGTAATAGTGTGCAAGGCGGTATTGAATGTGTCACTGTCTGTCCATGTGTCACTGTCTTGTCATCTGAAATTTCTCTCGACCTGTGTGCACCTACGTTGTAAACTCTCATTCATAGGCTAGGTTGTAGCAACCTCATGATGGGTATAGGGAAATCGTATCATGAGTATCACGTAGTAGCCTAAACTTATCAATATTACATTGAACTGGGTGAATGGAATATGAATGACAGTCATCCAATATGCTGTAATAGAAATATGGCCATGCTCATAAAAAACAAAATGTCCTCCCTCATCTTGAACGACACCGACCGCCACTGACAGACACACACACACACACTAGACAGTTTTATGTCAGATTTACATTGAGCAGGACCAGGCTTTGTGCTTCAATGCAGACAGGTGCATTAATCTCCCTAATGGCTCTAATTCCCATCCATCTGATGTATTGGGGCCTGCATCCCAAATGGCACCATATTCCCTACATAGTGCACTACTTTTAACCAGGGCTCTGTTCAAAAGTAGTGTACTATGTAGGGAATAGGGTGCCATTTTGGGATGCGCACATGGGGAACATTTAATTTGCTCGTGCTAAATGTCTTGTGAACGTCTGAGTGATGTTGAATAAACAACGTGCTTCAGATGGTGGAGCTGACCGCTCAGTATGAGGCTCAACATGGATGGAGAGACCAAGAGATAGGCTAGACATATCTGACTCATTGATCCCATGTTTTAAATATGTTATATGTGTTTCTCAGTGGGATGTTATCTTCTAGTCTATGTCCCTTTGCATCAGGTTTGGAGTCAATTCCATTTGAATTCAGTCAAGTCAACTGAAATTCAAATTCAAAATGTTCTTTTTTTGAGTAAGAAATAGAAATTAAGTGATAAAATCACAGATATGACAAAACAAACAAACAACTGACCTCTAAAATGTAGCCTACAAGAGATACTAGCTCCATGATAACACCCAGGGACCGGTGTTAACAGCAAAGAAGAGATTAAAGGAATGTTCTATTTATTCTTTAACTAGGCAAGCCAGTTAAGAACAAATTATTATTTTCAATGACGGCCTACGAACAGTTGGTTAACTGTCTTGTTCAGAACGAAAGTTTTTTACTTTGTCAGCTCAGGGATTTGATCTTGCAACCTTCCGGTTGCTAGTCCAATGTTCTAACCACTAGGCTATCTTCCACCCCAATGATGGCCTACCCCGGCAAAACCCAGACGACACTGAACCAATTGTGTGCCGCCCTATAGGTCTCCCAATCACGGCCGGATGTGATACAGCCAGGCAGGTTGTCTTCTTTTGTCACTGGAATAAAGACCTCTTCCATTCCTGCCATTAGGGAAAGATATTGTGATAATACCTCACGTTCCAAAATATAACTACTTCATGTTAGATCCCTCACTTCCAAGGCAGTCATAGTCAATTAACGAATCACTGATCATGTGATTTGATGTGATTGGCCGGACTGAAACATGGCTCAAGCCTGATGAATTTACTGCGTTAAATGAGGCCTCTCCTCCTGGTTACACTAGTGACCATATCCCTCGCGCATCCCACAAAGGCGGAGGTGTTGCTAATATATATAACAGCAAATTTCAATACAATTTTTTATTTTTTAAATACTTTGTTTTCGTCTTTTGAGGTTTGTCATGAAATCTATGAAATCTAGTAGTTAAATCACACAATGTATTGTTGTTTCTACCTTCTTGCCCTTTGTGTTGTTGTCTGTGCCCAATAATGTTTGTACCATGTTTCGTGCTGCTACCATGTTGTTGTTATGTGTTGCTACCATGTTGTGTTGTCATGTGTTGCTACCATGTTGTGTTGTCATGTGTTGCTGCCATGCTGTGTTGTCTTTGGTCTCTCTTTGGTGACTGTAATATTCACGTGGAGAAGTCCACAGACCCACTCCAAAAGGCTTTCAGATCCATCATCGACTCAGTGGGTTTTGTTCAACATGTCTCGGGACCTACGCACTGCTACAATCATACCCTGGATCTAGTTTTGTCCTGTAGAATAGATATTGTGGATCTAAATGTTTTTCCTCATAAACCATGGACTTTTTGTTTGCAATCGCAGCAAATAATTTGCTCTGACCACAACCAAAGATTATCAAGAGCCACGCTATAAATTCTCAGACAACGCAAAGATTCCTAGATGCCCTACCAGAATCTCTCCACCTACCCAAGGACATGGGAGTACAGAAATCAGTTAACCACCTAACCGAGGATCTAAACTTAACTTTGCATAATACCCTAGATGCAGTTGCACCGGGCAATATCAAAAAGCCTTCACTGCTGCTCAATCAGCCTACTTTTCCAACCTGATTGAGGAGAATAAAAACATGCTGTCGCAAAGCTAACAATTTATTTTTGAAAAAGCTGTTGCTCAGCAACTCACTGCCTTCCTTAAGACAAATAATATATACAAAACGCTCCAGTCTGGTTTTAGACCCCAACATTGTACTTAATGGCATCGGACCAAGGCTCTGCGTCTGTCTTTGTGCTCCTAGACCTGCTAGAATCTTGACTAGAACCCCCCCAAAATTTGATCATATTACTCCAGTGCTAGTTTTACTGCTAACCTACAAAGCCTTACATGGACTTGCTCCTAACTATCTCTCCGATTTGGTCCTGCCGAACATACGTACGCCACGGTCACAAGACGCAGGCCTTCTTATTGTTACTATAATTTCTAAGCAAACAGCTGGAGGCAGGGCTTTCTCCTATAGAGCTACATTTTGATGGAATGGTCTGCCGATCCTTGTGAGAGACGCAGACTCGGTCTCGACCTTTAAGTCTTTACTGAAGACTCATCTCTTCAGTAGGACCTATGATCGAGTGTGGTCTGGCCCAGGGGTGCAAAGGTGAACAGCAAGGCACTGGATTGATGAACCACCCTTGCTGTCTTTGCCTGGCCTGCTGCCCTCTCTCCACTGGGATTCTCTGACCCTGTTACGGTGGCTGGCTTGCTAGTGCCCTTCCATGCCATCCCTAGGAGATATGTGTCATGTCTTGCCAGGCTTTTTTTTCTCTCTCGCTATACTCGACTTGAGTGGGTTGAGTTACTGACATTATCTTCCTGTCCGGTCTTGTGCCCCCTCGGGCTTGTGTGGTGGGGGAGATCTTCATGTGCTATACTAGGGCTGGGCAGAATACCGTATTTTACGGTAAACCGGTATTGATGCATTGACCGTTTTTTTTTTTTTACTTTACCTTCTATAACAGTATTTGAATGTTTGGTTTGTTAAATGTGATATGCCGTGTTTAACGTCCATTTTTAAAGTTTACTTCGCTACTTGAGTCATCTCTCACCGCTCTCTATCTCTCTCTCCATGCCGCTTTCCACACAGACCTAGCCCCGCCCCCTGTCAATCAAGAAGCTCCATTGTTGTTCCTCGACCAGGAGACACATGCGTTCAGTCTGATTGGTCAATGCAGCACATGCAACAATGTTGATGACAACAATGCTGTTTTCACTTTGCTTCTTCATATAAATCCACTAGTGTTCTATAATTACACTATTAGTTTGTGTTGCTATACATCTGCAAACAGCTAGTTTGTCTATTCTTAGCAAGTTGGGCCTAAATCTTGTTAGCCGCTAATGCTAATCGCTAGGTAGCTAGCTAATAAATGTATTGAGTCAGAGCAAACGTAATTAGTTATACAGCCTGATTATGCCAGTGATGGTGTAAATCAAATCAAATGTATTTATAACGCCCTTCTTACATCAGCTGATATCTCAAAGTGCTGTACAGAAACCCAGCCTAAAACCCCAAACAGCAAGCAATGCAGGTGTAGAAGCACGTGTAGACCTAAATCAGCATGTTGTCTGTGCAACAACAGTACCTTCTAAATCAAAGAGGAATACAAGAAGCATTAATATGTTAGCTACATGAAGTAGCTAAGAGAAAACAGACAATGTAGCCACAAATTATAGGGTCCCCTAGGAAACAATTATCAACACTTTGGCTCCTACCCTATCACAATAACTCCTCCCTGGCATTTTCATTCGTTTTCATGTCAAAACAACACTATTCAAAGTGCCCAATATCATATTCTAACTATAGAATTAGAATAATCATTCTATTTCCATGATTCCAACATTTCACCCAAGTGTTTTGCTCTAAATCATAAGTAAAATCGCTATTGCAACATTTGGTTCAAAATCAGGTTGAGATTGTTTGACCATATCGTGCAGCCCTACGTGGCAGTGTGGAAATGATCTCAAATGAGTGCAGGAAATTGAGACATTTCAGAAAATGCAAAAATAATATTTTGGGGGTTGAAGTTGAATTGAACAGTATAAAACAATCAGAATGGAGTACAATACATTGAAATCACTTAGAATGCATGTGTTACCACCCTGAGGTCATGCACTATTTATAAAGCAAATTTAGAAATGTTATAATTTAAAAACATAAAATACTGTCAAATATCGTCATACCGTCAATTGTTTTTTAAATACGGTGATATGATATTTTGCCCATATCACCCAGCACTAGATTATACTCCGCTTTGTCTCAGTGTAGTAAGTTGGTGGTCTGTTGATATCCCTTTGGTGGTGTGGGGGCTGTGCTTTGGCAAAGTGGATGGGGTTCTATCCTGCTTGGTTGGCCCTGTCCGGGGGTATCATCGGACGGGGCCACAGTGTCCCCCGACCCGCCCCGTCTCAGTCCCCAGTATCCATGCTGCAATAGTCTATGTGCCGGGGGGCTAGGGTCTCTCTCTCCTCTCGGAGGACCTGAGCCCTAGGAACATGCCTCAGGACTACCTGGCCTGACAACTCCTGGCTGTCCCCAGTTCACCTGGTCGTGCTACTGATCCAGTTTCTGCGGTTCTGCCTGCGGTTCTGGAAACCTGACCTGTTCACCGAACGTGATACCTTATCTCAGACCTTCTGTTTCGACCCTCTCTCTCTCTCCCTCCCTCTCCCCCCCTCTATCTCTATCTCTCTCTCTCTCTCTCTCTCTCTCTCTCTCTCTCTCTCTCTCTCTCTCTCTCTCTCTCTCTCTCTCTCTCTCTCTCTCTCTCTCTCTCTCTCTCTCTCTCCCTCCCTCTATCGCTCCCTCTCTCTCTCCCTCTCTCTCTCTCCCTCTCTCTTTCCCACCCTCTCCCTCTCTCTCTCTCCCCCTCTCTCTCTCTCTCCCTCCCTCTCCCTCTTTCTCTCTCTCTCTCTCTCTCTCTCTCTCTCTCTCTCTCGTTCTCTCTCTATTGAACCTGCTGTCTCGACCTCTGAATGCTCGGCTATGGAAAGCCAACTGACATTTACTCCAGAGGTGCTGACCTGTTGCACCCTCTACAACCAATGTGATTATTATTTGACCCTGCTGGTCATCTATGAACGTTTGAACATCTTGAAGGATGATCTCGCCTTAATGGCCATGTACTCTTATAATCTCCACCGGGACAGCCAGAAGAGGACTAGTCAACCCTCGGAGCCTGGTTCCTCTCTAGGTTTCCTCCTAAGTTTCTGCCTTTCTACGTCATTGTTAGCCAATGGGCTTCTACATCTGCATTGCTTGATCTTTATGGGTTTAGGCTGAGCTTCTGTATAAGCACTTTGTGACATCTGTTGATGTAAAAAGGGCTTTCATAAATACATCTGATTGATTCTAGTAACTGGCTCATAGCAGCAGGGTTGGGGTCAATTCCAAGTCGATTAAGGAAGTACACTGAAATTCTAATTCTCTTTGATGCTTTGGAATGCAAGGAACACTTGGAATTGAAATGGGATTGTTCTTTCTGAATTGACTGGAATTGAAATGGAATTAACCCCGACCCTGGATAGCAGGTATGTCAGAGATAAAATATAACTTCTCTCATGCTGTCCATTTCTTATTCAAAGAAACATATTAAAACAGAAATATGTCTCCTGTGAAACACACACACGCACGCGCTCGCGCACACACACACACGCACACGCACACAGACACACGCGCACACACACACACACACACACACACACACACACACACACACACACACACACACACACACACACACACACACACACACACACACACACACACACACACACACACACACACACACACACACACACACACACACACACACACACACACACACACACACACACACACAAACCCTGTCCTGCCGTGGAGGAGACATGATGATAGATGAGATTGATCTTTATCCAGGCAACAGCACCAGGCACAATGATTGGTCGAGCCAGAGTGAATACACACCACCAGGCACAATGATTGGTCGAGCCAGAGTGAATACACACCACCAGGCACAATGATTGGTCGAGCCAGAGTGAATACACATCCAGCATTACAGGATATAAAATGCATAATAAATGATATAGTATGGACCGCTGACAGGTGAAATAACATTGGTTCAACACAGTGAAACAAAACAGAGAAAAGAGTAATAAACATCAGGACTCCAACACAACGTCCACAAAATCCATGTCAGCCTACATGTGACTACAGTTTGCCTCTCACGGATTGTACATCACATCCACAGCAGACACAGCAGGCACTAAAACTTTGAATAAAGCAGCAGTAATCTACTGTGGACCCTGAGGCGAGGCCTGGATTTAAATATTCCTGTTACAGAGACTACAGATGGGATCTATGCGGCTGGCTAAATCTGACACATTTACAGAAATGTTGATGAATGTACATTGTAATCCTGGGTGGTTCAAGCCCTGAATGCGGACTGGCTGACAGCCGTGGTATATAGGCCATATACCACACCTCTTCGTGCCTTATTGCTTAATTGTACCTGTCAAAAGGTGTAATAAATTACAATGAAAGGAATAATGAGATAATAGGATCAAGGATTTATGATTCATCAAGGACATATGAGCCACAATCAACATAGAGAACTACCAAAGACAGTGACAAGGCAACCATCTGCCTATGCTGCTATAACAGACTCCACTCTTCTGGGAAGGCTTTCCACCAAATGTTGGAACATTGCTGCAGGCTTGCTTCCATTCAGCCACAAGAGCATTAGTGAGGTCGGGCACTGATTTTGGGCGATTAGGCCTGGCTCGCAGTTGGCGTTCCAATTCATCCCAAAGGTGTTCGATGGGGTTAAGGTCAGGGCTCTGTACAGGCCAGTCAAGTTCTTCCTCACTGATCTCAATAAACCATTTCTGTACGGACCTCGCTTTGTGCACAGGGGCATTGTCATGCTGGAACAGGAAAGGGACTTCCCCAAACTGGTGCCACAAAGTTGGAAGCACAGAATCATCTAGAATGTCATTGTATCCTGTAGCGTTAATATTTCCCTTCACTGGAACTAAGGGGCCCGAACAATGAAAAACAGCCCCAGACCGTTATTCCTGCTTTACCAGACCGTTATTCCTGCTTTAGCTCTCGACGAACAGTTCTTCTGCTGACGTTTCTTCCAGAGGCAGTTTGGAACTTGTTAGTGAGTGTTGCAACCAAGGACAGACAATTTAAGTTTAAGCACTTGGCAATCCCATTCTGTGAGCTTCTGTGGCCTACCACTTTGCGGCTGAGCCGTTGTTGCTCCTAGACATTTCCACTTCACAATAACAGCACTTACAGTTGAACGGGGCAGTTCTAGCAGGGCAGAAATTTGATGAACTGACTTGTTGGGAAGGTGCCATCCTATAACTGTGCCACGTTGAAAGTCACTGAGCTCTTCAGTAAGGCCATTCTACTACCAATGTTTGTCTATGGAGATTGCATGGCGGTGTGCTCGATTTTATAGACCTGTCAGCATTGGGTGTGGCTCAAATAGCCGAATCCACTCATTTGAAGGCGTGTCCACATACTTTTGTATATATAGTGTGTTTAAAATGACCCCAACGTCCTCCCTCCATTCCTTGCTCCCTCAAAACAAACAACACCGAACAGCAGCAAAACACAGGGACAAGGACAGAACAGGAACCCTCTATAAAACAAGATGAGGTTAAAAGGACAGAACAGGAACCCTCTATAAAACAAGATGAGGTTAAAAGAACAGGAACCCTCTAGAGAACAAGATGAGGTTAAAAGAACAGGAACCCTCTATAAAACAAGATGAGGTTAAAAGAACAGGAACCCTCTATAAAACAAGATGAGGTTAAAAGAACAGGAACCCTCTATAAAACAAGATGAGGTTAAAAGGACAGAACAGGAACCCTCTAGAGAACAAGATGAGGTTAAAAGGACAGAACAGGAACCCTCTATAAAACAAGATGAGGTTAAAAGAACAGGAACCCTCTAGAGAACAAGATGAGGTTAAAAGAACAGAACAGGAACCCTCTATAAAACAAGATGAGGTTAAAAGAACAGGAACCCTCTATAAAACAAGACGAGGTTAAAAGGACAGAACAGGAACCCTCTATAAAACAAGATGAGGTTAAAAGAACAGAACAGGAACCCTCTATAAAACAAGATGAGGTTAAAAGAACAGGAACCCTCTATAAAACAAGATGAGGTTAAAAGAACAGAGGGTTCCTCTATAAAACAAGATGAGGTTAAAAGGACAGAACAGGAACCCTCTATAAAACAAGATGAGGTTAAAAGAACAGGAACCCTCTATAAAACAAGATGAGGTTAAAAGAACAGGAACCCTCTATAAAACAAGATGAGGATAAAAGGACAGAACAGGAACCCTCTATAAAACAAGATGAGGTTAAAAGAACAGGAACCCTCTATAAAACAAGTTGAGGTTAAAAGGACAGAACAGGAACCCTCTATAAAACAAGATGAGGTTAAAAGAACAGGAACCCTCTAGAGAACAAGATGAGGT
>NC_092094.1:9297665-9305165 GCF_045679555.1 Salvelinus alpinus
CACACACACACACACACACACACACACACACACACACTGAATCCACTGTTGTGTTGCTGGAAGGCTGTCTCTATTTCTTTCCTCCGTATCGTGTTCTCCCTCTTTTTTCTCTCCTTTCATGACTTTTTAAAAACCAGAGGCTATAAATACACTCTTTATTACAACATTATTATTACATGTAGATAATACAATTACACTGCTTCGTGGCTGGATGGGGATGGGGAGGGAGGAGAGTGGGGGAGAGCAGAGGAACATGAAAGGGTGGCTGGCAGAGAGGGGGAATGGGTGGAGGGATGGAGGGGTGGAGTGGGTGGAGGGATGGAGGGGTGGAGTGGGTGGAGGATAGGGCGGCAAGGCTTTGGATTATAAGCGAGAGAAAACGTGAAGATAAAATGAAATCATCAGAAACTCAAGCGATTATGCTAATGCACTCTTTCTGTATTCATCACAGGTTAATCACCTGGCAGGAGAGAGAGGAGGGAGGGAGACAGAGAGGGAGAGAGAGAGAGAGGAGAGAGAGAGAGAGAGAGAGAGAGAGAGAGAGAGAGAGAGAGAGAGAGAGAGAGAGAGAGAGAGAGAGACAGAAACAGAGCGAGAGAGAGAGACAGACAGAAACAGAGCGAGAGAGAGAGAGAGACAGAAACAGAGCAAAAGAGAGAGAGAGACAGAAACAGAGCAAAAGAGAGAGAGAGACAGAAACAGAGCGAGAGAGAGAGAGAGAGACAGAAACAGAGCGAGAGAGAGAGACAGACAGAAACAGAGCGAGAGAGAGAGAGAGACAGAAACAGAGTGAGAGAGAGACAGAAACAGAGCGAGAGAGAGACAGAAACAGAGAGAGAGAGAGAGAGAGAGCGATGGGCTGGCCTATGGAATTTTCCAGAGCAGGTACTGTAATACTTAGCCTGGCCCCAGACCTGTTTGTACTGTCTGTTAGCCTGGTCCCAGACCTGTTTGTACTGTCTGTTAGCCTGGTCCTAGACCTGTTTGTACTGTCTTGCCAACTACTTTGGTCATTGTCACTATACAGCTGAAACAGATCTGGGACCAGGCCACTGTAGCTGTGTGTGTAGAAACTGTTAACCGTGTAAGTGACAGTGGCATGGTACCTCTTGCTTGAATGGACACACGGAACCAGCGAATGTCAAACTCATGCAGGGGTCCACCACCCTTCACCCACAGGACCGATCATCCAAAATGTCACCAAGTCACACAATGAATGATATACGAGATTAGACAGCACATCATGTCCAATAGAGATCCAACTTCCACCCTCCCCCTTCACCTTCCACCCTCCACCTCCACCTCTACCCTCCATCTCCATCTTTACCCTCCACCTCTACCCTCCACCTCTACCCTCCACCTCCACCTTTACCCTCCACCTCTACCCTCCACCTCCACCTTTACCCTCCACCTCTACCCTCCACCTTTACCCTCCACCTGTACCCTCCACCTCCACCTTTACCCTCCACCTCTACCCTCCACCTGTACCCTCCACCTCCATCTTTACCCTCCACCTCTACCCTCCACCTGTACCCTCCACCTCCATCTTTACCCTCCACCTCTACCCTCCACCTGTACCCTCCACCTCCACCTTTACCCTCCACCTCCACCCTCCACCTGTACCCTCCACCTCCACCTTTACCCTCCACCTCTACCCTCCACCTGTACCCTCCACCTCCACCTTTACCCTCCACCTCTACCCTCCACCTGTACCCTCCACCTCCACCTTTACCCTCCACCTCTACCCTTCACCTTCCACCCTCCACCTCCACCTCTACCCTCCACCTCCACCTTTACCCTCCACCTCTACCCTCCACCTGTACCCTCCACCTCCACCTTTACCCTCCACCTCTACCCTTCACCTTCCACCCTCCACCTCCACCTCTACCCTCCACCTCCACCTCTACCCTCCACCTTGACCCTCCACCTGGACCCTCCACCTCCACCTCTACCCTCCACCTCCACCTTTACCCTCCACCTGGACCCTCCACCTCCACCGCTACCCTCCACCTCCACCTTTACCCTCCACCTCTACCCCCCACCCCATACCCTCCACCTCTACCCTCCACCTTTACCCTCCACCTCTACCCTCCAACTTTACCCTCCACCTCTACCCTCCACCTCCACCTTTACCCTCCACCTCTACCCTCCACCTGTACCCTCCACCTCCACCTTTACCCTCCACCCTCCACCTCCACCTCTACCCTCCAACTTTACCCTCCACCTCTACCCTCCACCTCTACCCTCCCCTCCACCTTTACCCTCCACCTCTACCCTCCACCTCTACCCTCCCCTCCACCTTTACCCTCCACCTCTACCCTCCACCTCTACCCTCCACCTTTACCCTCCACCTTTACCCTCCACCTCTACCCTCCCCTCCACCTCTACCCTCCACCTCTACCCTCCACCTCTACCCTCCACCTCCACCTCTACCCTCCACCTCTACCCTCCACCTCTACCCTCCACCTGTACCCTCCACCTCCACCTTTACCCTCCACCTCCACCTCTACCCTCCACCTTTACCCTCCACATCTACCCTCCACCTCTACCCTCCACCTCTACCCTCCCCTCCACCTTTACCCTCCACCTCTACCCTCCCCTCCACCTTTTTTCTCCACCTCTACCCTCCACCTCTACCCTCCCCTCCACCTTTACCCTCCACCTCTACCCTCCACCTTTACCCTCCACCTTTACCCTCCACCTCTAAACTCCCCTCCACCTCTACCCTCCACCTCTACCCTCCACCTCTACCCTCCACCTTTACCCTCCACCTCTACCCTCCCCTCCACCTCTACCCTCCACCTCTACCCTCCACCTCTACCCTCATCTCCATCTTTACCCTCCACCTCTACCCTCCACCTCTACCCTCCACCTCCACCTTTACCCTCCACCTCTACCCTCCACCTCCACCTTTACCCTCCACCTCTACCCTCCACCTTTACCCTCCACCTGTACCCTCCACCTCCACCTTTACCCTCCACCTCTACCCTCCACCTGTACCCTCCACCTCCATCTTTACCCTCCACCTCTACCCTCCACCTGTACCCTCCACCTCCATCTTTACCCTCCACCTCTACCCTCCACCTGTACCCTCCACCTCCACCTTTACCCTCCACCTCCACCCTCCACCTGTACCCTCCACCTCCACCTTTACCCTCCACCTCTACCCTCCACCTGTACCCTCCACCGCCACCTTTACCCTCCACCTCTACCCTCCACCTTTACCCTCCACCTCCACCTTTACCCTCCACCTCTACCCTTCACCTTCCACCCTCCACCTCCACCTCTACCCTCCACCTCCACCTCTACCCTCCACCTGTACCCTCCACCTCCACCTTTACCCTCCACCTCTACCCTTCACCTTCCACCCTCCTTCTCCACCTCTACCCTCCACCTCCACCTCTACCCTCCACCTTGACCCTCCACCTGGACCCTCCACCTCCACCTCTACCCTCCACCTCCACCTTTACCCTCCACCTGGACCCTCCACCTCCACCTCTACCCTCCACCTCCACCTTTACCCTCCACCTCTACCCCTCACCCCATACCCTCCACCTCTACCCTCCACCTTTACCCTCCACCTCTACCCTCCAACTTTACCCTCCACCTCCACCTTTACCCTCCACCTCTACCCTCCACCTGTACCCTCCACCTCCACCTTTACCCTCCACCTCTACCCTCCACCTCCACCTCTACCCTCCAACTTTACCCTCCACCTCTACCCTCCACCTCTACCCTCCCCTCCACCTTTACCCTCCACCTCTACCCTCCACCTCTACCCTCCCCTCCACCTTTACCCTCCACCTCTACCCTCCACCTCTACCCTCCACCTTTACCCTCCACCTTTACCCTCCACCTCTACCCTCCCCTCCACCTCTACCCTCCACCTCTACCCTCCACCTCCACCTCTACCCTCCACCTCTACCCTCCACCTCTACCCTCCACCTGTACCCTCCACCTCCACCTTTACCCTCCACCTCTACCCTCCACCTCCACCTCTACCCTCCACCTTTACCCTCCACATCTACCCTCCACCTCTACCCTCCACCTCTACCCTCCCCTCCACCTTTACCCTCCACCTCTACCCTCCCCTCCACCTTTTTTCTCCACCTCTACCCTCCCCTCCACCTTTACCCTCCACCTCTACCCTCCACCTTTACCCTCCACCTTTACCCTCCACCTCTACCCTCCCCTCCACCTCTACCCTCCACCTCTACCCTCCACCTCTACCCTCCACCTTTACCCTCCACCTCTACCCTCCCCTCCACCTCTACCCTCCACCTCTACCCTCCACCTCTACCCTCCACCTCCACCTCTACCCTCCACCTCTACCCTCCACCTCTACCCTCCACCTCTACCCTCCACCTCCACCTTTACCCTCCACCTCTACCCCCCACCCCATACCCTCCCCCTTTACATTCCACCCCCATCTTCCACCTCTCCCTTCCACCTCCACCCACCAACCAAACAACTAATCCACCCATACACCAATGAAGGATAAAAGAGATTGGACACCACATCACGTCCAATGACGTGCTGTCTAATCCTCCCTACATCGCTCTATCACCTGGCTTTACGGGATCACTGGCATGCCCTCAGCCTGGTCAGCTCTGGATCACTGGCATGCCCTCAGCCTGGTCAGCTCAGGATCACTGGCATGCCCTCAGCCTGGTCAGCTCGGGATCACTGGCATGCCCTCAGCCTGGTCAGCTCGGGATCACTGGCATGCCCTCAGCCTGGTCAGCTCAGGATCATATTGAAATCAAACTTTATTTGTCACATGTGCCGAATACAACAGGTGTAGACTTTACCGTGAAATGCTTACTTTACAAGCCCTTAACCAACAATGCAGTTCAAGAAGAGTTAAGAAAATGTTTATCAAATAAACTAAAGTAAAAAATAATAAAAAGTAACAAAATAACAATAACGATGCTATATACAGGGGGCACCGGTACCTAGTCAGTGTGCGGGGGTACAGGTTAGTCAAGGTATGTTGTACATGTAGATAGGGGTGAACTGACTTTGCATAGATAATAAACAGTGAGTAGCAGCAGTGTACAAAACAAATGGGGGTGGGGTCAATGTAAATATACCGGGCGGCCATTTGATTAATTGTTCAGCAGTCTTATGGCTTGGGGGTAGAAGCTGTTAAGGAGCCTTTTGGTCCTAGACTTGGCGCTCCGGTATTGCTTGCCGTGCGATAGCAGAGAGAACAGTCTACGACTTGGGTGACTGGAGTCTCTGACAATTGTATGGGCTTTACTCTGACACCGCATATTATATAGGTCCCGGATGGCAGGAAGCTTGGCCCCAGTGATGTACTGGGCCGTATGCACTACCCTCTGTAGCGCCTTACGGTCAGAGGCCGAGCAGTTGTCATACCAGGCGGTGATGCAACCGGTCAGGATGCTCTCGATGGTGCAGCTGTAGAACTTTTTGAGAATCTGGGGACTCATGCCAAATATTTTCCGTCTCCTGAGACGGAAAAGGTTTTGTTGTGCCCTCTTCACGGCTGTCTTGGTGTGTTTGGACCATGATAGTTCGTTGGTGATGTGGACGCCAAGGAACTTGAAACTCTCCACCCGCTCCACTACAGCCCCGTCGATGTTAATGGGGCCCTGTAACAACCTATGTGTTGTGATAATTGCGTTGTTGGCTCTATAACCTGTTAGTTCATATCTCTTGACACCGTGATATATAGGCCTAAAGGCCGTGACAATAAGAAGACACAGTGGCAGAATAAATTCAACCACACATTTGTTTCATCACAAAACCGGAGAGCAACATCTGTCCGGTGAAGTCCACAAAACATATAACAAACAGGTACATGATCTACAGCATGGTCAAGCGAGTTCATGTTAACACATTTTTGGGACAGCAAAACAACTATTGATTTAGAGTTAGGCTACCGCAGGTCGCAAAGAAAACAGGAGCTGCCTCCACTATTCCAGCACCATTTCACCACTTCCGCTATACTACATATTCTATCCATACTGTATATACAGTGTATATTATATATGGGTCACTGGCATGCCACAGCCCGGTCAGCTTGGTCAGGCTAACATTGCATAATTCATTGTTTGATTTGATAGATACGTTATTTAATGGTGTGCTATCCAATCTCTTTCACTAGGGACTTCACTACGCCAGGATTTAGCACCAGACTCTACATGAGAAATTGCCTGAGAGTGAGTGTCTTATCTGTGATTCACACCAGGAATGATGTGCTGACCGAACTGACTGGACCGACCCAGCCGAGGCCACGCCAGTGACCCCCGAGACCCCAAAATACCCTGTGACCTTTAGCCTTAGCCCAGGGGAATGGAGAGATGGATGGATGGAGGGAGGGAGGGAGGGAGGGAGGGAGGGAGGGAGGGATGGATGGATGGATGGATGGATGGATGGATGGATGGATGGATGGATGGATGGATGGATGGATGGATGGATGGATGGAGGGAGGGAGGGATGGATGGATGGAGGGATGGATGGATGGATGGAGGGATGGATGGATGGATGGAGGGATGGATGGATGGATGGATGGATGGATGGATGGAGGGAGGGATGGATGGATGGATGGATGGGTGAAAGGTCTCAGGGAATAGAGACTCTTTGGCACACACACACACACACACACACACACACACACACACACACACACACACACACACACACACACACACACACACACACACACACACACACACACACACACACACACACACACACACACACACACACACACACACACACACACACTGCAGCCACTGGATTTACAGTTTTTAACAATCACTTTGGCACTAATTTCAGAACCTTGTGGTCCTTTTTCAAAACTCTAGACACAAAAGTCAAAACGGTCATCACTTGTAACACAGGCTGTCCAATGTTCAAAACACTTCATTGTGCATTCATATCGTTAAAGAAAACTTGCACTTGCAGAATCATTGGTTCAAATAAGTAATTTATCATGAAATACCATAGGAACATTCATTAGATCACCCACACACAAGATACCGATAGTTTCACTGTGTAGTTGTTCGTACAATCATGAAATATTGTAGTACAAAATATGTGATACATATTTCATTATGGTACTACACGTAAATACATCACTGTAAAAGGACTAGTAGAGATAATACCTCAGACATAGTGGAATCATTGAACAAAAGATGACATTTATTGATAAAATACAATAAAATCACAACATAGGTTTCTTTGAATCAAAGCAAAAATAATTACCTACAAAAAAATAAACAACAGTTAAAGGTCAACTGCAGTGTTCCTCACCTGGCTTACTGTAAAAACAAAACAAAGGGTTGATTACTGTACTTCTATATTTCCATCAATCCTGTCTTGTGGATTTGGCCACAGGTTCTCATCCACATCACAATGGATGTTTTCATTAGCCAAACATCTTGGAAGGAATCTTCGGGCGAATCCAGGCCTGACACTGGTCTGCCGTGATGTCATTGCATGCGTCATCCATGGCCTGGAGAAGGGCGG
>NC_092094.1:9310165-9397665 GCF_045679555.1 Salvelinus alpinus
CACAGTGATAACAGGCTGTTCTGTATCTGGGTAGCTACAGTACTGTAACACAGTGATAACAGGCTGTTCTGTATCTGGGTAGCTACAGTACTGTAACACAGTGATAACAGGTTGTTCTGTATCTGGGTAGCTACAGTACTGTAACACAGTGATAACAGGTTGGTCTGTATCTGGGTAGCTACAGGACTGTAATGGTAACACAGTGATAACAGGTTGTTCTGTATCTGGGTAGCTACAGTACTGTAATGGTAACACAGTGATAACAGGTTGTTCTGTATCTGGCTAGCTACAGGACTGTAATGGTAACACAGTGATAACAGGTTGTTCTGTATCTGGGTAGCTACAGGACTGTAATGGTAACACAGTGATAGCAGGTTGTTCTGTATCTGGCTAGCTACAGTGCTGTAACACAGTGATAACAGGCTGTTCTGTATCTGGGTAGCTACAGTACTGTAATGGTAACACAGTGATAACAGGTTGTTCTGTATCTGGGTAGCTACAGGACTGTAGTGGTAACACAGTGATAACAGGTTGTTCTGTATCTGGGTAGCTACAGTACTGTAACACAGTGATAACAGGTTTTTCTGTATCTGGGTAGCTACAGTGCTGTAACACAGTGATAACAGGCTGTTCTGTATCTGGGTAGCTACAGTACTGTAATGGTAACACAGTGATAACAGGTTGTTCTGTATCTGGGTAGCTACAGTGCTGTAACACAGTGATAACAGGTTGTTCTGTATCTGGGTAGCTACAGTGCTGTAACACAGTGATAACAGGCTGTTCTGTATCTGGGTAGCTACAGTACTGTAATGGTAACACAGTGATAACAGGCTGTTCTGTATCTGGGTAGCTACAGTACTGTAATGGTAACACTGTGATAACAGGTTGTTCTGTATCTGGGTAGCTACAGTACTGTAACACAGTGGTAACAGGTTGTTCTGTATCTGGGTAGCTACAGTACTGTAACACAGTGATAACAGGTTGTTCTGTATCTGGGTAGCTACAGTACTGTAATGGTAACACAGTGATAACAGGTTGTTCTGTATCTGGGTAGCTACAGTACTGTAATGGTAACACAGTGGTAACAGGTTGTTCTGTATCTGGGTAGCTACAGTACTGTAACACAGTGATAACAGGCTGTTCTGTATCTGGGTAGCTACAGTACTGTAATAACACAGTAATAACAGGCTGTTCTGTATCTGGGTAGCTACAGTACTGTAACACAGTGATAACAGGCTGTTCTGTATCTGGGTAGCTACAGTACTGTAACACAGTGATAACAGGCTGTTCTGTATCTGGGTAGCTACAGTACTGTAATGGTAACACAGTGATAACAGCCTGTTCTGTATCTGGGTAGCTACAGTACTGTAACACAGTGATAACAGGCTGTTCTGTATCTGGGTAGCTACAGTACTGTAATGGTAACACAGTGATAACAGGCTGTTCTGTATCTGGGTAGCTACAGTGTTGTAATGGTAACACAGTGATAACAGCCTGTTCTGTATCTGGGTAGCTACAGTACTGTAACACAGTGATGACAGGCTGTTCTGTATCTGGGTAGCTACAGTACTGTAATGGTAACACAGTGATAACAGTAATGACTGAATTAAGGTTATTCATTTTAATTCACACAATTTTGAGTTTACTTGTTTTCTACCCTTCACTACATCACTAAGAACACGTTTGAGGTTGTGGGCAGTTACAGTCTGATGTACTGAACTGGGAAGACTAACTCCTGGTGTAATTTTAACACAGTGATAACAGGAAGACTAACTCCTGATGTAATTTTAACACAGTGATAACAGGAAGACTAACTCCTGATGTAATTTTAACACAGTGATAACAGGTTGAAGACTAACTCCTGATGTAATTTTAACACAGTGATAACAGGAAGACTAACTCCTGATGTAATGGTAACACAGTGATAACAGGAAGACTAACTACTGATGTAATGGTAACACAGTGATAACAGGAAGACTAACTCCTGATGTAATGGTAACACAGTGATAACAGGTTGAAGACTAACTCCTGATGTAATTTTAACACAGTGATAACAGGTTGAAGACTAACTCCTGATGTAATTTTAACACAGTGATAACAGGAAGACTAACTCCTGATGTAATGGTAACACAGTGATAACAGGAAGACTAACTCCTGATGTAATTTTAACACAGTGATAACAGGAAGACTAACTCCTGATGTAATTTTAACACAGTGATAACAGGTTGAAGACTAACTCCTGATGTAATTTTAACAAAGTGATAACAGGAAGACTAACTCCTGATGTAATGGTAACAAAGTGATAACAGGAAGACTAACTCCTGATGTAATTTTAACACAGTGATAACAGGTTGAAGACTAACTCCTGATGTAATGGTAACACAGTGATAACAGGAAGACTAACTCCTGATGTAATGGTAACACAGTGATAACAGGAAGACTAACTCCTGATGTAATGGTAACACAGTGATAACAGGAAGACTAACTCCTGATGTAATGGTAACACAGTGATAACAGGTTGAAGACTAACTCCTGATGTAATTTTAACAAAGTGATAACAGGAAGACTAACTCCTGATGTAATGGTAACACAGTGATAACAGGAAGACTAACTCCTGATGTAATGGTAACACAGTGATAACAGGAAGACTAACTCCTGATGTAATGGTAACACAGTGATAACAGGTTGAAGACTAACTCCTGATGTAATTTTAACACAGTGATAACAGGAAGACTAACTCCTGATGTAATGGTAACACAGTGATAACAGGTTGAAGACTAACTCTTGATGTAATTTTAACACAGTGATAACAGGTTGAAGACTAACTCCTGATGTAATTTTAACACAGTGATAACAGGAAGACTAACTCCTGATGTAATGGTAACACAGTGATAACAGGTTGAAGACTAACTCCTGATGTAATTTTAACACAGTGATAACAGGAAGACTAACTCCTGATGTAATTTTAACACAGTGATAACAGGTTGAAGACTAACTCCTGATGTAATGGTAACACAGTAATGACTGAGTGAAGATTATTTGTTTTAATCACACTAGAAAATCTACATTTTCTTGTAGCAAAAATATTTTGCTACGTTATGCCCTAATGAACACAACCCAGGTTATACTGTACTGGGTTAGTACTGACTCTGATGTTAACACAGTAATGACCAAGTGAAGGTTATTCTTTTTAATCACACTACAGCACCCTCCTTCCCTCCCTCCCTCCCTCCCTCCCTCCCTCCCTCCCTCCCTCCCTCCCTCCCTCCCTCCCTCCCACTAGAACCCCAGGGGGTTGCTATATTTAAACACTTCCTCATTCCTTTCCCCCCTTTTTTCCCCTCTCGTTCTCTCTTCCTCTCGTTCTCTATTCCTCTCTTTCTCTCTTTTTTTGGTCTCAGCACCTGATGGTGAAGCAGTTGCTTTACAGGCAGTTTGCCCTTGGAGAACCAGAGCATGGAGACAGTGGGTTTATAACTAGAGACATAATATCAATATTCAGTGGCATTCCAAACACTTTGCTTTGCATTTTTAAGTACAAACAAAATGGGAGGATGTAATAGTTTATTTTCTCTTTCATTCAGTTTATTTTTCATCACGGGTTCCTCTTGAAATCAAATCGGTGGTGGAATGTGTTTGGTACCTGTGCCGCGAGACTGTTGAGAGATAGAGAGAGAGAGAGACTCCCTCCATCTATTGAGGTCTTTTATCGATCAGGGTGGGAATCTATTGGTAAAAAACACGTGTGTGTGTGTGTGTGTGTGTGTGTGTGTGTGTGTGTGTGTGTGTGTGTGTGTGTGTGTGTGTGTGTGTGTGTGTGTGTGTGTGTGTGTGTGTGTGTGTGTGTGTGTGTGTGTGTGTGTGTGTGTGTGTGTGTGTGTGTGTGTGTGTGTGTGTGTGTGTGTGTGTGTGTGTGTGTGTGTGTGTGTGTGTGTGTGTGTGTGTGTGTGCTGTTGAATCAAAAACAGCTGCATAAAGCTTCCAGAGTAGAGCTAGATGAGATAGATTTTTGTGAACTTCAAGGCTGGTAGGACAATTATCTGTCAACAGTGGAATAACAGCACCGTAGTAGGACAATTATCTGTAAACAGTGGAACAACAGCACCATAGTGGGACAATTATCTGTCAACAGTGGAATAACAGCACCGTAGTAGGACAATTATCTGTAAACAGTGGAACAACAGCACCATAGTGGGACAATTATCTGTCAACAGTGGAATAACAGCACCGTAGTAGGACAATTATCTGTCAACAGTGGAATAACATCACCATAGTGGGACAATTATCTTTACACAGTGGAACAACATCACCATAGTGGGACAATTATCTTTACACAGTGGAACAACATCACCGTAGCGGGACAATTATCTTTACACAGTGGAATAACATCACCATAGTGGGACAATTATCTTTACACAGTGGAACAACATCTCCATAGTGGGACAATTATCTTTACACAGTGGAACAACATCACCATAGTGGGACAATTATCTGTCAACAGTGGAATAACATCACCATAGTAGGACAATTATCTTTACACAGTGGAACAACATCACCGTAGTAGGCGATAGCAACAGTCTAAGGTTTGTAACAAACCAAGGTTGTGTTCGTTAGGCACCAAATGCATTTAAACGGAATGAAATAGGGAAGGACAACATGGACTTGTCCAATAAGAAACGCTCATTAACGTTTTCCATTGCAACATTTAAAAACAAATTCCTTATTTGATTTTATGTGAAATGGACAATGAGGTTTAAAATGTTGTACTGGTTTGTACCAGATAGTACCTAGATAGTTTGTGTGTATGCGTCTATGTACAGTATATATTGATATGTAGGCTACGTGTGCCTTTTTTTATTTTTATTATGTAATTCAGTCCTTGAGCTGTTGTTTGTGTTTATTAATGTTCTGCATTATGTCATGTGTAATGTTTTGTGTGGACTCCAGGAAGAGTAGCTGCTGCTTTTGCAACAGCTAATGGGGATCCTAATAAAATACCAAATACCAAAATGTATGTCATTGTTATTGTTTGAATATCATTGGCGGCACATTGAATATTCAGGACGTATAAACAGGACCACGCGTGACAGGATATTTGTGGAAATTATTACATCCACTAAGTTTGATTTATGCCATTTCACAGAGAGAGAGAGAGAGAGAGAGAGAGAGAGAGAGAGAGAGAGAGAGAGAGAGAGAGAGAGAGAGAGAGAGAGAGAGAGAGAGAGAGAGAGAGAGAGAGTAAAGGTGGGGGAGGAATGACAGACAGACGTTTTCACTTGTTTCTGATGTGCCCGAGGAATGGAGGGATGAAGGGATGGAGGGATGAAGGGATGGAGGAACAGAGGAGAATGGTACCCAGTGGTACATTGTAACTTCCAAAGCCGCAAAATAGATTTTTAGATTGTGCCCCAAATCGCACCCTATTGCTTAAGTACAGTAGTACACTAATTGTAGTGAGGCCCAGTGACAACTAGTCTTACTGGGGATCCCCATTAGCCAACACCAATGGTGACAACTAGTCTTACTGGGGATCCCCATTAGCCAACACCAATGTTGACAACTAGTCTTACTGGGGATCCCCATTAGCCAACACCAATGGTGACAACTAGTCTTACTGGGGATCCCCATTAGCCAACACCAATGGTGACAACTAGTCTTACTGGGGATCCCCATTAGCCAACACCAATGGTGACAACTAGTCTTACTAGTAGGATGCAGTCAGTCTCTCCTTAACTCTCAGACAAGAGAGAGTGGAAGGCATATTATTTATATTTGCCCTCTGATTACAATGAAGATCAAGACAGGCCACTCTGTTCTGGGACAGCTGCAGTTTAACTAGGTATTTCTTTGCAGCACTTGGCAATATGACTGGACAATAATCAAGATAAGACAAAACTAGAGCCTACAGGACTTGCTTTGTGAAGTGTGGTGTCAAATAAAGCAGAGCATCTCTTTATTATGGACAGACCTCTCCCCAACTTTACAACTATTTAATCTATGTTTTGACCATGACAGTTTACAATCTAAGGTTCAACAGCCACACCATTCATTCATTACCAGATTGAGCTGAGGTCTAGAATTTAGGGAATGATTTGTACCAAATACAATGCTTTTAGTTTAGAGATGTTCAGGACCAGTTTATTAGTGGCCACCCATTACAAAACAGACTGCAACTCTTTGTTAAGGGTTTCAATGACTTCATTAGCTGTGGTTGCTGATGCATATATGGTTGAATCATCAGCATACATGGACACACATGCTTTGTTTAATGCCAGTTGCAGGTCATTGGTAAAAAATAGAAAAGAGTAGAGGGCCTAGAGAGATGCCCTGCGGTACACCACACTTTACATGTTTGACATTAGAGAAGCTTCCATTAAAGAAAACCCTTTGAGTTCTATTAGATAGATAGCTCTGAATCCATGATACGGCAGAGGTTGAAAGGTATAACAAAAACATTTTCTCAACAACTGGTTATGGTCAATAATATCAAAGGTGGAACTGAAATCTAACAGTACAGCTCCCACAATCTTCTTATTGTCAATTTCTTTCAACCAATCATCAGTCATTAGTGTCAGTGCAGTGCATGTTGAGTGTCCTTCTCTATAAGCATGCTGAATGTCTGTTGTTCATTTGTTTACAGAGAAATAGCATTGTATTTGATAAAACTTAATTTTTTCCAACAGTTTGCTAAGAGCTGGCAGGAAGCTGATAAGTCTGCTGTTAGAAACCAGTAAAGGCCGCTTTACCACTCTTGGGTAGTGGAATGATTTGGGCTTTCCTCCAGGCCTGAGGACAAAGACTTTCCTCTAGGCTCAGATTATAGATATGACAGATAGGAGGGGCGATAGAGTCAGCTACCATCCTCAGTAGCTTTTATCTAAGTTATCAATGCCAGGAAGTTTGCCATTATTGACACACTAACTGACTCCCACACTAACTTTACAAAATTCTAACTTACAGTGCTTTTCTTTCATTATTCGTTTTTTTTTATGCATGAGTACGATGGCTTACTGTTCTTTGTTGGCATTTTCTTGTTTAAATTTGCTCACTTTGCCAAGGAAGTAATCATTTAAATAATTGGCAACATCAAATGGTTTTGTGATGAATAAGCCATCGGATTCGATGAAAGATAGAGTTGAATTTGTCTTTCTGCCCGTAATTTAATTTAAAGTACTCCAAAGTTTTTTTTCCATCATTCTTTATATCATTGATCTTGGCTTCATAATACAGTTTCTTCTTCTTTTTGTTGAGTTTAGTCACACCATTTCTACATTTGCAGTAAGTCAGTCAGTCAGATGTGCAGCCAGACTCATTAGCCACTCCTTTTGCCCCATCTCTTTCAACCATACAGTTGTTCAATTCCTCATCAATCCTCAGAACCTTAACAGTTCTAACAGTCAGTTTCTTAACAGTTTATCAATAATTGGAAGAAGCAATTTCAGAAATTCATCAAGTGAAGCGTCTGGATGCTCCTTATTAATCACGTCATACCAACAAATATACAAATCATCCACATAAATCTTTTATACACAATTTTAGGCCCATCTTTTGGAACTTTGGCTTTCCTGGATATAGCCACTATATTGTGGTCACTGCAGCCAATGGCTACGGATACAGCTTTAGAACAAAGTTCTACAATATTAGTAAAAATGTGATCAATACATGTGGATGATCTTGTTCCTGTAGTGTTAGTAAACACCATGGTAGGTTGATTAATAACCTGAACCAGATTACAGGCACTGGTTACAGTGAGAAGCTTCCTTCTGAGTGGACAGCTTGATGACAACCAGTCAATATTCAGGTCCCCAAGAAAGTAGACCCCTCTGTTTACATCACATGCAGTATTAAGCATTTCACACATATTATTTAGATACTGACTGTTAGCACTTGTTGGCCTATAGCAACACCCCAAAAGAAAAGGCTTTAGATGTGCCAAGTGAACCTGCAACCACAACACTTCAGTAACACTTGACATAAGATATTCTCAAAGCATTACCAGGATGTGTGTCACGTTCTGACCACAGTTCTTTTGTGTTTTCTTTGTTTTAGTGTTGGTCAGGACGTGAGCTGAGTGGGCATTCTATGTTGTGCGTCTAGTTTTCCTGTTTCTGTGTTTGGCCTGATATGGTTCCCAATCAGAGGCAGGTGTTAGTCGTTTGTCTCTGATTGGGAGCCATATTTAGGTAGCCTGTTTTGTGTTGGGTTTTGTGGGTGGTTGTCTTCTGTCTTTGTGTTCTCTGCACCAGATAGGACTGTTTCGGTTTTGCCACGTTTGTTATTTTGTATTGTGTTCGTGTTCTGTTGATTATTATTAAAACATGGACACCTACTACGCTGCGTCTTGGTCCGATCCCTGCTACACCTCCTCTTCAGACGAAGAGGAGGAAGGCTGCCGTTACAATGTGGCTCTGAATGTATACAGCAAAACTGCCCCCGTGAGCATTTCTGTCTCTTCTATAGACGTTATATCCTTGTACTGCTACTGCTGTATCATCAAATGAATTATCTAAGTGAGTCTCAGAAATGGCTAATATATGAATGTTATCTGATGTTAGCAAGTTATTGATTTCATGAACCTTATTTCCAAGGCTCCATATATTATTATGGGATGTTTTCAGCCCTTTCCTGGGTAGCTTATGGAAAAGTGCAAACAAAGCAAGATAAAAAGAAATATACATTCAGCAGTCCATTAATCAGTTGGTGTGTGTGTGTGTGTGTGTGCTGTGGCGTTGAAGCTTCGAACTCTATAGGCTTGGCTCTCTCATCCCTTGCAGGCTGCCACTCGTCTGTCTGGTTGTCTGTCTGTTCTGTGTAGTTCTTCATCTGTTCATCTTTACCGGCTGCCTTAGTGCCTGGCTTAGCCCTAAACGAGACGCACTCCGCTCGCCACCCACGTGCGTAAAGACACACACACACACACACACACACACACACACACACACACACACACACACACACACACACACACACACACACACACACACACACACACACACACTTGTTGTGCCCCAAATGGCAATTTATTCCCCATTTAGTGTACTACACAGGGCTCTGGTCAACACTACTGTACTACACAGGGCTCTGGTCAACACTACTGTACTACACAGGGCTCTGGTCAACACTACTGTACTACACAGGGCTCTGGTCAACACTACTGTACTACACAGGGCTCTGGTCAACACTACTGTACTACACAGGGCTCTGGTCAACACTACTGTACTACACAGGGCTCTGGTCAACACTACTGTACTACACAGGGCTCTGGTCAACACTACTGTACTACACAGGGCTCTGGACAACACTACTGTACAACACAGGGCAGTGATCATCAACTAGGTTCAGCCGCAGGATGATTATTTTCTTGGTCAGGGTGCTGGAACATAATAATACATTTCAAATTGACCGCCCGAAGCCCAAACAGATATAACATTTGATTAAAACATAAAACATTTCAAACCTTTCTTGCATTTGTATATGATCACAAATCAAATCAAATCAAATGTTATTGGTCACATACACATATTTATCAGATGTTATTGCGGGTGTAGTGAAATGCTTGTGTTCCTAGCTCCAACAGTGCAGTAGTATCTAACTATTCACAACAATACACACATCTAAAAGTAAAAGAATGGAATTAAGAAATATATAAATATATAAATAACGTCGGAGTGGCATTGACTAAAATACAGTAGAATAGAATACAGTATATACATATGAGATGAGTAAAGCAGTATGTAAACATTATTAAAGTGACCAGTGTTCCATTATTATGTTCCATTATTAAAGTGACCAGTGTTCCATTATTATGTTCCATTATTAAAGTGACCAGTGTTCCATTATTAAAGTGACCAGTGTTCCATTATTATGTTCCATTATTAAAGTGACCAGTGTTCCATTATTAAAGTGACCAGTGTTCCATTATTATGTTCCATTATTAAAGTGACCAGTGTTCCATTATTAAAGTGACCAGTGTTCCATTATTATGTTCCATTATTAAAGTGACCAGTGATTCCGTCTATGTATATAGGGCAGCAGCCTCTAAGGTGCAGGGTTGAGTAACTGGGTGGTAGCCAGCTTGTGATGGCTATTTATTTTTTGAACATTTTATTTCACCTTTATTTAACCAGGTAGGCAAGTTGAGAACAAGTTCTCATTTACAATTGCGACCTGGCCAAGATAAAGCAAAGCAGTTCGACACATACAACAACACAGAGTTACACATGGAGTAAAACAAACATACAGTCAATAATACAGTAGAAAAAAGTATATACAATGTGAGCAAATGAGGTGAGAAGGGAGGTAAAGGCAAAAAAAAAAAAAAAAAGGCCATGGTGGCGAAGTAAATACAATATAGCAAGTTAAACACTGAAATGGTGGATTTGCAGTGGAAGAATGTGCAAAGTAGAGAGAGAAATAATGGGGTGCAAAGGAGAAAAATAAATAAATACAGTAGGGGGAGAGGTAGTTGTTTGGGCTAAATTATAGATGGGCTATGTACAGGTGCAGTAATCTGCGAGCTGCTCTGACAGCTGGTGCTTAAAGCTAGTGAGGGAGATAAGTGTTTCCAGTTTCAGAGATTTTTGTAGTTCTTTCCAGTCACTGGCAGCAGAGAACTAGAAGGAGAGGCGGCCAAAGGAAGAATTGGTTTTGGGGGTGACCAGAGAGATATACCTGCTGGAGCGCGTGCTACAGGTGGGTGCTGCTATGGTGACCAGCGAGCTGAGATAAGGGGGGACTTTACCTAGCAGGGTCTTGTAGATGACCTGGAGCCAGTGGGTTTGGCGACGAGTATGAAGCGAGGGCCAGCCAACGAGAGCGTACAGGTCGCAGTGGTGGGTAGTATATGGGGCTTTGGTGACAAAACGGGTGGCACTGTGATAGACTGCATCCAATTTATTGAGTAGGGTATTGGAGGCTATTTTGTAAATGACATCGCCGAAGTCGAGGATCGGTAGGATGGTCAGTTTTATATGGGTATGTTTGGCAGCATGAGTGAAGGATGCTTTGTTGCGAAATAGGAAGCCAATTCTAGATTTAACTTTGGATTGGAGATGTTTGATGTTTGAGTATTGTTTCTTATCGATGACGGTTAGGATATCGTTTAGGACCTTGAGCGTGGCTGAGGTGCACCCATGACCAGCTCTGAAACCAGATTACATAGCGGAGAAGGTATGGTGGGATTCGAAATGGTCGGTAATCTGTTTGTTGACTTGGCTTTCGAAGACCTTAGAAAGGCAGGGTAGGATAGATTTAGGTCTGTAGCAGTTTGGGTCAAGAGTGTCACCCCCTTAGAACAGGGGGGTGACCGCAGCTGCTTTCCAATCTTTGGGAATCTCAGACGACATGAAAGAGAGGTTGAACAGGCTAGTAATAGGGGTTGCAACAATTTCAGCAGATAATTTTAGAAAGAAACGGTCCAGATTGTCTAACCCTGCTGATTTGTAGGGGTCCAGATTTTGCAGCTCTTTCAAAACATCAGCTGACTGGATTTTTCTAACTGCCTGCATATATTGGTTTCTAGCTTCCCTGAAAAGTTGCATATCACGGGGGCTGTTCGATGCTAATGCAGAACGCCATAGGATGTTTTTGTGTTGGTTAAGGGCAGTCAGGTCTGGAGAGAACTAAGGGCTATATCTGTTCCTGGTTCAAAATTTCTTGAATGGGGCATGCTTATTTAAGATGGTGAGGAAGGCATTTAAAAAAATAACCAGGCATCCTCTACTGACGGGATGAGATCAATATCCTTCCAGGATACCCCGGCCAGGTCGATTAGAAAGGCCTGCTCGCTGAAGTGTTTCAGGGAGCGTTTGACAGTGATGAGTGGAGGTCGTTTGACCACTGACCCATTACGGATGCAGGCAATGAGGCAGTGATCGCTGAGATCTTGGTTGAAAACAGCAGAGGTGTATTTAGAGGGCAAGTTGGTTAGGATGATATCTATGAGGGTGCCCGTGTTTACGGCTTTGGGGTGGTACCTGGTAGGTTCATTGATAATTTGTGTGAGATTGAGGGCATCAAGCTTAGATTGTAGGATGGCTGGGGTGTTAAGCATGTTCCAGTTTAGGTCGCCTAGCAGCATGAGCTCTAAAGATAGATGGGGGGCAATCAGTTCACATATGGTGTCCAGAGCACAGCTGGGGGCAGAGGGTGGTCTATAGCAGGCGGCAACGGTGACAGACACGGCAAGGACATCCGGGTTGGCAGAGTGTGCTAAAGCAGTGAATAAAACAAACTTAGGGAGGAGGCTTCTGATGTTAACATGCATGAAACCAAGGCTATTACGGTTACAGAAGTAATCAAAAGAGAGCGCCTGGGGAATAGGAGTGGAGGTAGGCACTGCAGGGCCTGGATTCACCTCTACATCACCAGAGGAACAGAGGGAGAGTAAAAGGAGCAGGTTTCTGGGGGCGATAAAATAGCTTCAAGGTATAATGTACAGACAAAGATATGGTAGGATGTGAATACAGTGGAGGTAAACCTAGGTATTGAGTGATGATGAGAGAGATATTGTCTTGAAACCAGGTGATGTCATCGCATGTGTGCGTGGTGGAACTGAAAGGTTGGATAAGGTATAATGAGCAGGGCTAGAGGCTCTACAGTGAAATAAGCCAATAAACACTAACCAGAACAGCAATGGACAAGGCATATTGACATTAAGGAGAGGCATGCTTAGTCGAGTGATCATAAGGGTCCAGTGAGTAGTGAGGTTGGTTGGGGTAACGGTGATTCAGACAGCTAGCTGAGCCATCGGTAGGAAGCTAGCATAGGATGGAAGTCTGATTTTAGCCACCTCGTGCGTTTCCGACGGTAGATTAGTGGGGTTCCGTGTGGTAGAGGGGATCAATCCAATTGGCAAAATAGATATAGTTATAGTGACCCAGGAAAAATTGTCCAATAGATAGACCTATTCAGATAGCAGCGGATAAGACAGCTAACGATTAGCGGGCCGCAGATGGGCGTTCAGGTAACGTCGCGACGGAGGGGCCAGTTGGATAACTCCCTCGGGCAGATAACGTCGGTAGTCCAGTCGTGAAGGCCCGGTGGGGCTCCGCATCGGCAGTAAAACGGGTCCGGATAGGTGATTGTAGCCCAGGAGTGGCTGATGGAACTCTTCAGCTGGCTAGCTCTGGAATAATTGATGTTTGCTCCGGGATCGACGTAAGCCAATAGTCACACGGATAGCAGCTAGCTAGCTGAGAGATCCAGTTGTAAATGTCCAGAGCTTGCGGTTGAAATCCGGGGATATGGAGAGAAAAATAGGTCCGGTATGTTCTGGTCTGAGTCGCATTGTACAAAACTGGCGATAGCTTTTCGAGCTAAAGGATAGCTGATGACCACAAACCGTGGTTAGCTGAATACTAACGTTAGCCAGTAAACTGGCTAGCTTCTGGCTAGCTTCTGGTTGGCTTCTGGTTAGCTTCTGGTAAGCTTCTGGTTAGCTTCTGGCTAGCTTCTGGCTAGCTTCTGGTTAGCTTCTGGTTAGCTACTGGCTAGCTTCTGGTTAGCTTCTGGCTAGCTTCTGGTTAGCTTCTGGTTAGCTTCTGGCTAGCTTCTATTGTGGATTTCAGATTTGAGGTATAATAATACTTTTTTTTAAATAATTGGTGAGGCGGGTTGCAGGAGAGTGTTTTGAAGTTGAGTTTTTGTAAAAGAAAATATATAAAACATATGCGAAGAAAGATGTAAATATATATATACACGGGACACGACAAGACGAGGACAAAGGACGTCTGACTGCTATGCCATCTTGGGACATCAAAAAGTAGTCATAGTCTGATGGCCTTGAGATGAAAGCTGTTTTTCAGTCTCTCTGTCCCAGCTTTGATGCATCTGTAATGACCTCGCCTTCTGGATGATAGCGGGGGGAACATTCCGTGGCTCAGGTGGATGATGTCCTTGATGATCTTTTTGGCCTTCCTATGACATCGGCAGCTGTAGGTGTCCTGGAGGGCAGGCAGTGTGCCCCCGGTGATGCATTGGGCAGACCACACCACCCTCTGGAGAGCCCTGCGGTTGCGTGTGGTGCAGTTGCCATACCAGGCTGTGATACAGCCCGACAGGATTCTCTCAATTGTGCATCTGTAAAAGTTTGTCAGGGTTTTAGGTGCCAAGACAAATTTCTTCATCCTACTGAGGTTGAAGAGGCACTGTTGCGCCTTCTTCACCACACTGTCTGTGTGGGTGGATCATTTCAGGTTGTCAGTGATATGTACGCCGAGGAACTTGAAGCTTTCCACCTTCTCCGCTGCGGTCCCGTCGATGTGGATAGGGGCGTGCTCCCTCTTCTGTTTCCTGAAGTCCAGGATCAGCTCCTTCGTTTTGTTGACGTTGAGGGGTTGGTTATTATCCTGGCTGTGTACGCACCCTTGTGGGGCCCCTGTGCTGAGGATCAGAGAAGTGGAGGTGTTGTTTCCTACCTCCACCCCCTGGGGGCGGCCCGTCAGGAAGTCCAGGACCCAGTTGACAGGGTGGGGTTCAGACCCAGGGCCCCGAGCTTAATGATGAGCTTGGATGGCACTATGGTGTTGAAGACTGAGCTGTAGTCAATGAACAGCATTCTGACATAGGTGTTCCTCTTGTCCAGATGGGATAGGGCAGTGTGCAGTGCGATGGCAATTGCATTGTCTGTGGATCTATTGGGGCAGTAAACAAATTGAAGTGGGTCTAGGGTATCAGGCAAGGTAGAGGTGATATGATCCTTAACTAGTCTCTCAAAGCACTTCATGATGACAGAAGTGAGTGCTACGGGGAGATAGTAATTTAGTTCAGTTACCTTTGTTTTCTTGGGAACAGGAACAATGGTGGACATCTTGAAGCAAGTGGGGCCTTAGACTGGGATAGGGAGAGATTGAATATGTCCATAAACACAGCAGCCAGCTGGTCTGCGCATGCTCTGAGGACGCTGCTAGGGATGCCGTCTGGGCAGATCTCTCTATTATTGCCTGGGAATCCTTTGTAACAGATTTCCAAAATTAAAAATACTTGGAGCTGTCCAAAAAATATTACTATGTCAAACAATAAATAAATAAAACATATTAATTTGTTTTGCTCAGAAAACTTGGGGGGCCAAATAAAATCAGTTGGGGAACCCTGACATAGGGAATAGAGTGATATTAGGGGTTCAACATCTGTGTAGGACAACTAGAGGGAAGCTCAGCAGGGGAAAATCCTCTGTCTGTGTAGGACAACTAGAGGGAAGCTCAGCAGGGAAAATCCTCTGTCTGTGTAGGACAACTAGAGGGAAGCTCAGCAGGGAAATCCTCTGTCTGTGTAGGACAACTAGAGGGAAACTCAGCAGGGGAAATCCTCTGTCTGTGTAGGACAATTAGAGGGAAACTCACCAGGGAAAATCCTCTGTCTGTGTAGGACAACTAGAGGGAATCTCAGCATGGGAAATCCTCTGTCTGTGTAGAACAATTAGAGGGAAGCTCAGAAGGGGAAATGTTCTGTCTGTGTAGGACAATTAGAGGGAAGCTCAGCAGGGGAAATGTTCTGTCTGTGTAGGACAATTAGAGGGAAGCTCAGCAGGGGAAATCCTCTGTCTGTGTAGGATATAAATACCTCAGAAAATACACCATCAATCCATACTGTAGTCTCCACATTTTAAAATCTATGACGTCTAAATTCTGCATTTAGCTTTAAACCCAATGGCGTCTAAACCAGCCAGTAAGGGCATTTAAATTGTTATTATTACCATCATCATGTACGTCCTGCAGACAAATGAAGCATGTTAACATGTGAACTAGGAAGACCAGCAGTCACTAAGGCAAGCCTCACTCAGCAAAATGGAATCCAAATAAAGAGATATTGAATTTGACTCTACAAAGCCTCGTCTTCATTAAACAGACTAGACTAACAGGACAAATAGGGACATAAGTGGACAGAGATCTTAGAGATAAAGAGATATCTCAGAGAGAGAGAGAGAGAGAGAGAGAGAGAGAGAGAGAGAGAGAGAGAGAGAGAGAGAGAGAGAGAGAGAGAGAGAGAGAAATACATTTAAAAAGAGAGAGACAGAGAGAAAGAGAGAGACATCTTAATGTGATCTAATTTTAGCCCGTCATTAGGATCATGATGATCAAACAGAGACAGGAACTATTCAAAGGTCATGGGGTCCTTGTTATTCTTTGTGTGTGTGTGTGTGTGTGTGTGTGTGTGTGTGTGTGTGTGTGTGTGTGTGTGTGTGTGTGTGTGTGTGTGTGTGTGTGTGTGTGTGTGTGTGTGTGTGTGTGTGTGTGTGTGTGTGTGTGTGTGTGTGTGTGTGTGTGTGTGTGCGTGTGTCGTTATACTCAGCGGTATCACATGGCTATGGAAAGGGACTATAGCCTAGCAGCCAACCAAACAAATGGAGGCAGACAGAAAGCTCTGTGGAACTGTGGAATGTCTGTCTGCTATTTGCATGGGGACAGTGTGTTTGTATTAGCTTGTCAAGCAGCCTCTTGCTTTGTACACAGATGGCCCTTTTCCATACAGGATTTACTCGTGTTTTACCCAGAAAGCTAAGACTTATCTGATTCCATCTACGTGGGCCAGCACACGTGTCTCTCTGGGACATGGCTCCGGCAGACCTGCTGTAACTTGAAGCCAAGGCCCTGGCAACTGGTACTTTCAGTTGGCCGAGCTAGGCCAGGCTCAGGTTGACTTTTAAGCTGGCTAACTGTGAACTTTAACAGCTTGTCACAAAGCAACTGTTTTGATTATGCAGAGGTTGTTGATTCTGCTCTTCACAAGTCCTCAATGTCAGCTGTAGCTATGGAAACACCATGTCTCTAGTATAACATCAGATATAGAAACACCATGTCTCTAGTATAACATCAGATATAGAAACACCATGTCTCTAGTATAACATCAGATATAGAAACACCATGTCTCTAGTATAACATCAGCTATAGAAACACCATGTCTCTAGTATAACATCAGATATAGAAACACCATGTCTCTAGTATAACATCAGATATAGAAACACCATGTCTCTAGTATAACATCAGATATAGAAACACCATGTCTCTAGTATAACATCAGATATAGAAACACCATGTCTCTAGTATAACATCAGATATAGAAACACCATGTCTCTAGTATAACATCAGCTATAGAAACACCATGTCCCTAGTATAACATCAGATATAGAAACACCATGTCTCTAGTATAACATCAGATATAGAAACACCATGTCTCTAGTATAACATCAGATATAGAAACACCATGTCTCTAGTATAACATCAGATATAGAAACACCATGTCTCTAGTATAACATCAGATATAGAAACACCATGTCTCTAGTATAACATCAGATATAGAAACACCATGTCTCTAGTATAACATCAGCTATAGAAACACCATGTCCCTAGTATAACATCAGATATAGAAACACCATGTCTCTAGTATAACATCAGATATAGAAACACCATGTCTCTAGTATAACATCAGCTATAGAAACACCATGTCCCTAGTATAACATCAGATATAGAAACACCATGTCTCTAGTATAACATCAGCTATAGAAACACCATGTCTCTAGTATAACATCAGATATAGAAACACCATGTCTCTAGTATAACATCAGATATAGAAACACCATGTCTCTAGTATAACATCAGATATAGAAACACCATGTCTCTAGTATAACATCAGATATAGATATAGAAACACCATGTCTCTAGTATAACATCAGATATAGAAACACCATGTCCCTAGTATAACATCAGATATAGAAATACCATGTCTCTAGTATAACATCAGATATAGAAACACCATGTCTCTAGTATAACATCAGATATAGAAACACCATGTCTCTAGTATAACATCAGATATGAAACACCATGTCCCTAGTATAACATCAGATATAGATATAGAAACACCATGTCCCTAGTATAACATCATATATGAAACACCATGTCCCTAGTATAACATCAGATATAGAAACACCATGTCTCTAGTATAACATCAGCTATAGAAACACCATGTCCCTAGTATAACATCAGCTATAGAAACACCATGTCTCTAGTATAACATCAGATATAGAAACACCATGTCCCTAGTATAACATCAGATATGAAACACCATGTCCCTAGTATAACATCAGATATAGAAACACCATGTCCCTAGTATAACATCAGATATAGAAACACCATGTCTCTAGTATAACATCAGATATGAAACACCATGTCCCTAGTATAACATCAGATATAGAAACACCATGTCCCTAGTATAACATCAGCTATAGAAACACCATGTCCCTGGTATAACATCAGATATAGAAACACCATGTCCCTAGTATAACATCAGCTATAGAAACACCATGTCTCTAGTATAACATCAGATATGAAACACCATGTCTCTAGTATAACATCAGATATAGAAACACCATGTCCCTAGTATAACATCAGATATAGAAACACCATGTCTCTAGTATAACATCAGATATAGAAACACCATGTCTCTAGTATAACATCAGATATAGAAACACCATGTCTCTAGTATAACATCAGATATAGAAACACCATGTCTCTAGTATAACATCAGATATAGAAACACCATGTCTCTAGTATAACATCAGATATAGAAACACCATGTCTCTAGTATAACATCAGATATAGAAACACCATGTCTCTAGTATAACATCAGATATAGAAACACCATGTCCCTAGTATAACATCAGATATAGAAACACCATGTCCCTAGTATAACATCAGATATAGAAACACCATGTCTCTAGTATAACATCAGATATACAAACACCATGTCTCTAGTATAACATCAGATATAGAAACACCATGTCCCTAGTATAACATCAGATATACAAACACCATGTCCCTAGTATAACATCAGATATACAAACACCATGTCTCTAGTATAACATCAGATATAGAAACACCATGTCTCTAGTATAACATCAGATATAGTTATGGAAACACCATGTCCCTAGTATAACATCAGATATAGAAACACCATGTCTCTAGTATAACATCAGATATAGAAACACCATGTCTCTAGTATAACATCAGATATACAAACACCATGTCTCTAGTATAACATCAGATATGGAAACACCATGTCCCTAGTATAACATCAGATATACAAACACCATGTCCCTAGTATAACATCAGATATACAAACACCATGTCTCTAGTATAACATCAGATATGGAAACACCATGTCTCTAGTATAACATCAGACATAGAAACACCATGTCCCTAGTATAACATCAGATATAGAAACACCATGTCCTTAGTATAACATCAGATATACAAACACCATGTTACATTTTTACATTTAAGTCATTTAGCAGACGCTCTTATCCAGAGCGACTTACAAATTATGTCTCTAGTATAACATCAGATATGGAAACACCATGTCCCTAGTATAACATCAGATATAGAAACACCATGTCCCTAGTATAACATCAGATATAGAAACACCATGTCCCTAGTATAACATCAGATATAGAAACACCATGTCCCTAGTATAACATCAGATATAGAAACACCATGTCTCTAGTATAACATCAGATATAGAAACACCATGTCTCTAGTATAACATCAGATATAGAAACACCATGTCTCTAGTATAACATCAGATATAGAAACACCATGTCTCTAGTATAACATCAGATATAGAAACACCATGTCTCTAGTATAACATCAGATATAGAAACACCATGTCTCTAGTATAACATCAGATATAGAAACACCATGTCTCTAGTATAACATCAGATATAGAAACACCATGTCCCTAGTATAACATCAGATATAGAAACACCATGTCTCTAGTATAACATCAGATATAGAAACACCATGTCCCTAGTATAACATCAGATATAGAAACACCATGTCTCTAGTATAACATCAGCTATAGAAACACCATGTCCCTAGTATAACATCAGTTATGGAAACACCATTTCTCTAGTATAACATCAGATATAGAAACACCATGTCCCTAGTATAACATCAGCTATGGAAACACCATTTCTCTAGTATAACATCAGATATAGAAACACCATGTCTCTAGTATAACATCAGATATGAAACACCATGTCCCTAGTATAACATCAGATATAGAAACACCATGTCTCTAGTATAACATCAGATATAGAAACACCATGTCCCTAGTATAACATCAGATATAGAAACACCATGTCTCTAGTATAACATCAGATATAGAAACACCATGTCCCTAGTATAACATCAGATATAGAAACACCATGTCTCTAGTATAACATCAGATATAGAAACACCATGTCTCTAGTATAACATCAGATATAGAAACACCATGTCTCTAGTATAACATCAGATATAGAAACACCATGTCTCTAGTATAACATCAGATATGAAACACCATGTCCCTAGTATAACATCAGATATAGTTATGGAAACACCATGTCTCTAGTATAACATCAGATATAGAAACACCATGTCTCTAGTATAACATCAGATATAGAAACACCATGTCCCTAGTATAACATCAGATATAGAAACACCATGTCTCTAGTATAACATCAGATATGAAACACCATGTCTCTAGTATAACATCAGATATAGAAACACCATGTCCCTAGTATAACATCAGATATAAAAACACCATGTCTCTAGTATAACATCAGATATAGAAACACCATGTCTCTAGTATAACATCAGATATAGAAACACCATGTCCCTAGTATAACATCAGATATAGAAACACCATGTCCCTAGTATAACATCAGATATGAAACACCATGTCCCTAGTATAACATCAGATATAGAAACACCATGTCCCTAGTATAACATCAGATATAGAAACACCATGTCCCTAGTATAACATCAGATATAGAAACACCATGTCTCTAGTATAACATCAGCTATAGAAACACCATGTCCCTAGTATAACATCAGTTATGGAAACACCATTTCTCTAGTATAACATCAGATATAGAAACACCATGTCCCTAGTATAACATCAGCTATGGAAACACCATTTCTCTAGTATAACATCAGATATAGAAACACCATGTCTCTAGTATAACATCAGATATGAAACACCATGTCCCTAGTATAACATCAGATATAGAAACACCATGTCTCTAGTATAACATCAGATATAGAAACACCATGTCCCTAGTATAACATCAGATATAGAAACACCATGTCTCTAGTATAACATCAGATATAGAAACACCATGTCCCTAGTATAACATCAGATATAGAAACACCATGTCTCTAGTATAACATCAGATATAGAAACACCATGTCTCTAGTATAACATCAGATATAGAAACACCATGTCTCTAGTATAACATCAGATATGAAACACCATGTCCCTAGTATAACATCAGATATAGTTATGGAAACACCATGTCTCTAGTATAACATCAGATATGAAACACCATGTCTCTAGTATAACATCAGATATAGAAACACCATGTCCCTAGTATAACATCAGATATAAAAACACCATGTCTCTAGTATAACATCAGATATAGAAACACCATGTCTCTAGTATAACATCAGATATAGAAACACCATGTCCCTAGTATAACATCAGATATAGAAACACCATGTCCCTAGTATAACATCAGATATGAAACACCATGTCCCTAGTATAACATCAGATATAGAAACACCATGTCCCTAGTATAACATCAGATATAGAAACACCATGTCTCTAGTATAACATCAGCTATAGAAACACCATGTCCCTAGTATAACATCAGCTATAGAAACACCATGTCTCTAGTATAACATCAGATATAGAAACACCATGTCTCTAGTATAACATCAGATATAGAAACACCATGTCTCTAGTATAACATCAGATATAGAAACACCATGTCCCTAGTATAACATCAGATATGAAACACCATGTCCCTAGTATAACATCAGATATAGAAACACCATGTCCCTAGTATAACATCAGATATAGAAACACCATGTCTCTAGTATAACATCAGATATGAAACACCATGTCCCTAGTATAACATCAGATATAGAAACACCATGTCCCTAGTATAACATCAGCTATAGAAACACCATGTCCCTAGTATAACATCAGATATAGAAACACCATGTCCCTAGTATAACATCAGCTATAGAAACACCATGTCTCTAGTATAACATCAGATATAGAAACACCATGTCTCTAGTATAACATCAGATATAGAAACACCATGTCTCTAGTATAACATCAGATATAGAAACACCATGTCTCTAGTATAACATCAGCTATAGAAACACCATGTCCCTAGTATAACATCAGATATAGAAACACCATGTCTCTAGTATAACATCAGATATAGAAACACCATGTCTCTAGTATAACATCAGATATAGAAACACCATGTCTCTAGTATAACATCAGATATAGAAACACCATGTCTCTAGTATAACATCAGATATAGAAACACCATGTCTCTAGTATAACATCAGCTATAGAAACACCATGTCCCTAGTATAACATCAGATATAGAAACACCATGTCTCTAGTATAACATCAGATATAGAAACACCATGTCTCTAGTATAACATCAGATATAGAAACACCATGTCTCTAGTATAACATCAGATATAGAAACACCATGTCTCTAGTATAACATCAGATATAGAAACACCATGTCTCTAGTATAACATCAGATATAGAAACACCATGTCTCTAGTATAACATCAGCTATAGAAACACCATGTCCCTAGTATAACATCAGATATAGAAACACCATGTCTCTAGTATAACATCAGATATAGAAACACCATGTCTCTAGTATAACATCAGCTATAGAAACACCATGTCCCTAGTATAACATCAGATATAGAAACACCATGTCTCCAGTATAACATCAGCTATAGAAACACCATGTCTCTAGTATAACATCAGATATAGAAACACCATGTCTCTAGTATAACATCAGATATAGAAACACCATGTCTCTAGTATAACATCAGATATAGAAACACCATGTCTCTAGTATAACATCAGATATAGAAACACCATGTCCCTAGTATAACATCAGATATAGAAACACCATGTCTCTAGTATAACATCAGATATAGAAACACCATGTCTCTAGTATAACATCAGATATAGAAACACCATGTCTCTAGTATAACATCAGATATGAAACACCATGTCCCTAGTATAACATCAGATATAGATATAGAAACACCATGTCCCTAGTATAACATCATATATGAAACACCATGTCCCTAGTATAACATCAGATATAGAAACACCATGTCTCTAGTATAACATCAGCTATAGAAACACCATGTCCCTAGTATAACATCAGCTATAGAAACACCATGTCTCTAGTATAACATCAGATATAGAAACACCATGTCTCTAGTATAACATCAGATATAGAAAAACCATGTCTCTTGTATAACATCAGATATAGAAACACCATGTCCCTAGTATAACATCAGATATGAAACACCATGTCCCTAGTATAACATCAGATATAGAAACACCATGTCCCTAGTATAACATCAGATATAGAAACACCATGTCTCTAGTATAACATCAGATATGAAACACCATGTCCCTAGTATAACATCAGATATAGAAACACCATGTCCCTAGTATAACATCAGCTATAGAAACACCATGTCCCTGGTATAACATCAGATATAGAAACACCATGTCCCTAGTATAACATCAGCTATAGAAACACCATGTCTCTAGTATAACATCAGATATGAAACACCATGTCTCTAGTATAACATCAGATATAGAAACACCATGTCCCTAGTATAACATCAGATATAGAAACACCATGTCTCTAGTATAACATCAGATATAGAAACACCATGTCTCTAGTATAACATCAGATATAGAAACACCATGTCTCTAGTATAACATCAGATATAGAAACACCATGTCTCTAGTATAACATCAGATATAGAAACACCATGTCTCTAGTATAACATCAGATATAGAAACACCATGTCTCTAGTATAACATCAGATATAGAAACACCATGTCCCTAGTATAACATCAGATATACAAACACCATGTCCCTAGTATAACATCAGATATAGAAACACCATGTCTCTAGTATAACATCAGATATAGAAACACCATGTCCCTAGTATAACATCAGATATAGAAACACCATGTCCCTAGTATAACATCAGATATAGAAACACCATGTCTCTAGTATAACATCAGATATAGAAACACCATGTCTCTAGTATAACATCAGATATAGAAACACCATGTCTCTAGTATAACATCAGATATAGAAACACCATGTCTCTAGTATAACATCAGCTATAGAAACACCATGTCTCTAGTATAACATCAGATATAGAAACACCATGTCCCTAGTATAACATCAGATATAGAAACACCATGTCCCTAGTATAACATCAGATATAGAAACACCATGTCTCTAGTATAACATCAGATATACAAACACCATGTCCCTAGTATAACATCAGATATAGAAACACCATGTCCCTAGTATAACATCAGATATAGAAACACCATGTCCCTAGTATAACATCAGATATAGTTATGGAAACACCATGTCCCTAGTATAACATCAGATATAGAAACACCATGTCTCTAGTATAACATCAGATATACAAACACCATGTCTCTAGTATAACATCAGATATAGAAACACCATGTCCCTAGTATAACATCAGATATACAAACACCATGTCTCTAGTATAACATCAGATATGGAAACACCATGTCCCTAGTATAACATCAGATATACAAACACCATGTCCCTAGTATAACATCAGATATACAAACACCATGTCTCTAGTATAACATCAGATATAGAAACACCATGTCTCTAGTATAACATCAGATATAGTTATGGAAACACCATGTCCCTAGTATAACATCAGATATAGAAACACCATGTCTCTAGTATAACATCAGATATACAAACACCATGTCTCTAGTATAACATCAGATATGGAAACACCATGTCCCTAGTATAACATCAGATATACAAACACCATGTCCTTAGTATAACATCAGATATACAAACACCATGTTACATTTTTACATTTAAGTCATTTAGCAGACGCTCTTATCCAGAGCGACTTACAAATTATGTCTCTAGTATAACATCAGATATGGAAACACCATGTCCCTAGTATAACATCAGATATAGAAACACCATGTCCCTAGTATAACATCAGATATAGAAACACCATGTCCCTAGTATAACATCAGATATAGAAACACCATGTCTCTAGTATAACATCAGATATAGAAACACCATGTCTCTAGTATAACATCAGATATAGAAACACCATGTCTCTAGTATAACATCAGATATAGAAACACCATGTCTCTAGTATAACATCAGATATAGAAACACCATGTCTCTAGTATAACATCAGATATAGAAACACCATGTCTCTAGTATAACATCAGATATAGAAACACCATGTCTCTAGTATAACATCAGATATAGAAACACCATGTCTCTAGTATAACATCAGATATAGAAACACCATGTCCCTAGTATAACATCAGATATAGAAACACCATGTCTCTAGTATAACATCAGATATAGAAACACCATGTCCCTAGTATAACATCAGATATAGAAACACCATGTCTCTAGTATAACATCAGCTATAGAAACACCATGTCCCTAGTATAACATCAGTTATGGAAACACCATTTCTCTAGTATAACATCAGATATAGAAACACCATGTCCCTAGTATAACATCAGCTATGGAAACACCATTTCTCTAGTATAACATCAGATATAGAAACACCATGTCTCTAGTATAACATCAGATATGAAACACCATGTCCCTAGTATAACATCAGATATAGAAACACCATGTCTCTAGTATAACATCAGATATAGAAACACCATGTCCCTAGTATAACATCAGATATAGAAACACCATGTCTCTAGTATAACATCAGATATAGAAACACCATGTCTCTAGTATAACATCAGATATAGAAACACCATGTCTCTAGTATAACATCAGATATAGAAACACCATGTCTCTAGTATAACATCAGATATAGAAACACCATGTCTCTAGTATAACATCAGATATAGAAACACCATGTCTCTAGTATAACATCAGATATGAAACACCATGTCCCTAGTATAACATCAGATATAGTTATGGAAACACCATGTCTCTAGTATAACATCAGATATAGAAACACCATGTCTCTAGTATAACATCAGATATAGAAACACCATGTCCCTAGTATAACATCAGATATAGAAACACCATGTCTCTAGTATAACATCAGATATGAAACACCATGTCTCTAGTATAACATCAGATATAGAAACACCATGTCCCTAGTATAACATCAGATATAAAAACACCATGTCTCTAGTATAACATCAGATATAGAAACACCATGTCTCTAGTATAACATCAGATATAGAAACACCATGTCCCTAGTATAACATCAGATATAGAAACACCATGTCCCTAGTATAACATCAGATATGAAACACCATGTCCCTAGTATAACATCAGATATAGAAACACCATGTCCCTAGTATAACATCAGATATAGAAACACCATGTCTCTAGTATAACATCAGCTATAGAAACACCATGTCCCTAGTATAACATCAGCTATAGAAACACCATGTCTCTAGTATAACATCAGATATAGAAACACCATGTCTCTAGTATAACATCAGATATAGAAACACCATGTCCCTAGTATAACATCAGATATGAAACACCATGTCCCTAGTATAACATCAGATATAGAAACACCATGTCCCTAGTATAACATCAGATATAGAAACACCATGTCTCTAGTATAACATCAGATATGAAACACCATGTCCCTAGTATAACATCAGATATAGAAACACCATGTCCCTAGTATAACATCAGCTATAGAAACACCATGTCCCTAGTATAACATCAGATATAGAAACACCATGTCCCTAGTATAACATCAGCTATAGAAACACCATGTCTCTAGTATAACATCAGATATGAAACACCATGTCTCTAGTATAACATCAGATATAGAAACACCATGTCCCTAGTATAACATCAGATATAGAAACACCATGTCTCTAGTATAACATCAGATATAGAAACACCATGTCTCTAGTATAACATCAGATATAGAAACACCATGTCTCTAGTATAACATCAGATATAGAAACACCATGTCTCTAGTATAACATCAGATATAGAAACACCATGTCTCTAGTATAACATCAGATATAGAAACACCATGTCTCTAGTATAACATCAGATATAGAAACACCATGTCCCTAGTATAACATCAGATATAGAAACACCATGTCCCTAGTATAACATCAGATATAGAAACACCATGTCTCTAGTATAACATCAGATATAGAAACACCATGTCCCTAGTATAACATCAGATATAGAAACACCATGTCCCTAGTATAACATCAGATATAGAAACACCATGTCTCTAGTATAACATCAGATATAGAAACACCATGTCTCTAGTATAACATCAGATATAGAAACACCATGTCCCTAGTATAACATCAGATATAGAAACACCATGTCTCTAGTATAACATCAGTTATAGAAACACCATGTCCCTAGTATAACATCAGATATAGAAACACCATGTCTCTAGTATAACATCAGATATAGAAACACCATGTCTCTAGTATAACATCAGCTATAGAAACACCATGTCTCTAGTATAACATCAGATATAGAAACACCATGTCCCTAGTATAACATCAGATATAGAAACACCATGTCCCTAGTATAACATCAGATATAGAAACACCATGTCTCTAGTATAACATCAGATATACAAACACCATGTCCCTAGTATAACATCAGATATAGAAACACCATGTCCCTAGTATAACATCAGATATAGAAACACCATGTCCCTAGTATAACATCAGATATAGTTATGGAAACACCATGTCCCTAGTATAACATCAGATATAGAAACACCATGTCTCTAGTATAACATCAGATATACAAACACCATGTCTCTAGTATAACATCAGATATAGAAACACCATGTCCCTAGTATAACATCAGATATACAAACACCATGTCTCTAGTATAACATCAGATATGGAAACACCATGTCCCTAGTATAACATCAGATATACAAACACCATGTCCCTAGTATAACATCAGATATACAAACACCATGTCTCTAGTATAACATCAGATATAGAAACACCATGTCTCTAGTATAACATCAGATATAGTTATGGAAACACCATGTCCCTAGTATAACATCAGATATAGAAACACCATGTCTCTAGTATAACATCAGATATACAAACACCATGTCTCTAGTATAACATCAGATATGGAAACACCATGTCCCTAGTATAACATCAGATATACAAACACCATGTCCCTAGTATAACATCAGATATACAAACACCATGTCTCTAGTATAACATCAGATATGGAAACACCATGTCTCTAGTATAACATCAGACATAGAAACACCATGTCCCTAGTATAACATCAGATATACAAACACCATGTTACATTTTTACATTTAAGTCATTTAGCAGACGCTCTTATCCAGAGCGACTTACAAATTATGTCTCTAGTATAACATCAGATATGGAAACACCATGTCCCTAGTATAACATCAGATATAGAAACACCATGTCCCTAGTATAACATCAGATATAGAAACACCATGTCCCTAGTATAACATCAGATATAGAAACACCATGTCTCTAGTATAACATCAGATATAGAAACACCATGTCTCTAGTATAACATCAGATATAGAAACACCATGTCTCTAGTATAACATCAGATATAGAAACACCATGTCTCTAGTATAACATCAGATATAGAAACACCATGTCTCTAGTATAACATCAGATATAGAAACACCATGTCTCTAGTATAACATCAGATATAGAAACACCATGTCTCTAGTATAACATCAGATATAGAAACACCATGTCTCTAGTATAACATCAGATATAGAAACACCATGTCCCTAGTATAACATCAGATATAGAAACACCATGTCCCTAGTATAACATCAGATATAGAAACACCATGTCTCTAGTATAACATCAGTTATAGAAACACCATGTCCCTAGTATAACATCAGATATAGAAACACCATGTCTCTAGTATAACATCAGATATAGAAACACCATGTCTCTAGTATAACATCAGCTATAGAAACACCATGTCTCTAGTATAACATCAGATATAGAAACACCATGTCCCTAGTATAACATCAGATATAGAAACACCATGTCCCTAGTATAACATCAGATATAGAAACACCATGTCCTTAGTATAACATCAGATATACAAACACCATGTTACATTTTTACATTTAAGTCATTTAGCAGACGCTCTTATCCAGAGCGACTTACAAATTATGTCTCTAGTATAACATCAGATATGGAAACACCATGTCCCTAGTATAACATCAGATATAGAAACACCATGTCCCTAGTATAACATCAGATATAGAAACACCATGTCCCTAGTATAACATCAGATATAGAAACACCATGTCTCTAGTATAACATCAGATATAGAAACACCATGTCTCTAGTATAACATCAGATATAGAAACACCATGTCTCTAGTATAACATCAGATATAGAAACACCATGTCTCTAGTATAACATCAGATATAGAAACACCATGTCTCTAGTATAACATCAGATATAGAAACACCATGTCTCTAGTATAACATCAGATATAGAAACACCATGTCTCTAGTATAACATCAGATATAGAAACACCATGTCTCTAGTATAACATCAGATATAGAAACACCATGTCCCTAGTATAACATCAGATATAGAAACACCATGTCCCTAGTATAACATCAGATATAGAAACACCATGTCTCTAGTATAACATCAGTTATAGAAACACCATGTCCCTAGTATAACATCAGATATAGAAACACCATGTCTCTAGTATAACATCAGATATAGAAACACCATGTCTCTAGTATAACATCAGCTATAGAAACACCATGTCTCTAGTATAACATCAGATATAGAAACACCATGTCCCTAGTATAACATCAGATATAGAAACACCATGTCCCTAGTATAACATCAGATATAGAAACACCATGTCTCTAGTATAACATCAGATATACAAACACCATGTCCCTAGTATAACATCAGATATAGAAACACCATGTCCCTAGTATAACATCAGATATAGAAACACCATGTCCCTAGTATAACATCAGATATAGTTATGGAAACACCATGTCCCTAGTATAACATCAGATATAGAAACACCATGTCTCTAGTATAACATCAGATATACAAACACCATGTCTCTAGTATAACATCAGATATAGAAACACCATGTCCCTAGTATAACATCAGATATACAAACACCATGTCTCTAGTATAACATCAGATATGGAAACACCATGTCCCTAGTATAACATCAGATATACAAACACCATGTCCCTAGTATAACATCAGATATACAAACACCATGTCTCTAGTATAACATCAGATATAGAAACACCATGTCTCTAGTATAACATCAGATATAGTTATGGAAACACCATGTCCCTAGTATAACATCAGATATAGAAACACCATGTCTCTAGTATAACATCAGATATACAAACACCATGTCTCTAGTATAACATCAGATATGGAAACACCATGTCCCTAGTATAACATCAGATATACAAACACCATGTCCCTAGTATAACATCAGATATACAAACACCATGTCTCTAGTATAACATCAGATATGGAAACACCATGTCTCTAGTATAACATCAGACATAGAAACACCATGTCCCTAGTATAACATCAGATATAGAAACACCATGTCTCTAGTATAACATCAGATATAGAAACACCATGTCCTTAGTATAACATCAGATATACAAACACCATGTTACATTTTTACATTTAAGTCATTTAGCAGACGCTCTTATCCAGAGCGACTTACAAATTATGTCTCTAGTATAACATCAGATATGGAAACACCATGTCCCTAGTATAACATCAGATATAGAAACACCATGTCCCTAGTATAACATCAGATATAGAAACACCATGTCCCTAGTATAACATCAGATATAGAAACACCATGTCTCTAGTATAACATCAGATATAGAAACACCATGTCTCTAGTATAACATCAGATATAGAAACACCATGTCTCTAGTATAACATCAGATATAGAAACACCATGTCTCTAGTATAACATCAGATATAGAAACACCATGTCTCTAGTATAACATCAGATATAGAAACACCATGTCTCTAGTATAACATCAGATATAGAAACACCATGTCTCTAGTATAACATCAGATATAGAAACACCATGTCTCTAGTATAACATCAGATATAGAAACACCATGTCCCTAGTATAACATCAGATATAGAAACACCATGTCTCTAGTATAACATCAGATATAGAAACACCATGTCCCTAGTATAACATCAGATATAGAAACACCATGTCTCTAGTATAACATCAGCTATAGAAACACCATGTCCCTAGTATAACATCAGTTATGGAAACACCATTTCTCTAGTATAACATCAGATATAGAAACACCATGTCCCTAGTATAACATCAGCTATGGAAACACCATTTCTCTAGTATAACATCAGATATAGAAACACCATGTCTCTAGTATAACATCAGATATGAAACACCATGTCCCTAGTATAACATCAGATATAGAAACACCATGTCTCTAGTATAACATCAGATATAGAAACACCATGTCCCTAGTATAACATCAGATATAGAAACACCATGTCTCTAGTATAACATCAGATATAGAAACACCATGTCTCTAGTATAACATCAGATATAGAAACACCATGTCTCTAGTATAACATCAGATATAGAAACACCATGTCTCTAGTATAACATCAGATATAGAAACACCATGTCTCTAGTATAACATCAGATATAGAAACACCATGTCTCTAGTATAACATCAGATATGAAACACCATGTCCCTAGTATAACATCAGATATAGTTATGGAAACACCATGTCTCTAGTATAACATCAGATATAGAAACACCATGTCTCTAGTATAACATCAGATATAGAAACACCATGTCCCTAGTATAACATCAGATATAGAAACACCATGTCTCTAGTATAACATCAGATATGAAACACCATGTCTCTAGTATAACATCAGATATAGAAACACCATGTCCCTAGTATAACATCAGATATAAAAACACCATGTCTCTAGTATAACATCAGATATAGAAACACCATGTCTCTAGTATAACATCAGATATAGAAACACCATGTCCCTAGTATAACATCAGATATAGAAACACCATGTCCCTAGTATAACATCAGATATGAAACACCATGTCCCTAGTATAACATCAGATATAGAAACACCATGTCCCTAGTATAACATCAGATATAGAAACACCATGTCTCTAGTATAACATCAGCTATAGAAACACCATGTCCCTAGTATAACATCAGCTATAGAAACACCATGTCTCTAGTATAACATCAGATATAGAAACACCATGTCTCTAGTATAACATCAGATATAGAAACACCATGTCTCTAGTATAACATCAGATATAGAAACACCATGTCCCTAGTATAACATCAGATATGAAACACCATGTCCCTAGTATAACATCAGATATAGAAACACCATGTCCCTAGTATAACATCAGATATAGAAACACCATGTCTCTAGTATAACATCAGATATGAAACACCATGTCCCTAGTATAACATCAGATATAGAAACACCATGTCCCTAGTATAACATCAGCTATAGAAACACCATGTCCCTAGTATAACATCAGATATAGAAACACCATGTCCCTAGTATAACATCAGCTATAGAAACACCATGTCTCTAGTATAACATCAGATATGAAACACCATGTCTCTAGTATAACATCAGATATAGAAACACCATGTCCCTAGTATAACATCAGATATAGAAACACCATGTCTCTAGTATAACATCAGATATAGAAACACCATGTCTCTAGTATAACATCAGATATAGAAACACCATGTCTCTAGTATAACATCAGATATAGAAACACCATGTCTCTAGTATAACATCAGATATAGAAACACCATGTCTCTAGTATAACATCAGATATAGAAACACCATGTCTCTAGTATAACATCAGATATAGAAACACCATGTCCCTAGTATAACATCAGATATACAAACACCATGTCCCTAGTATAACATCAGATATAGAAACACCATGTCTCTAGTATAACATCAGATATAGAAACACCATGTCCCTAGTATAACATCAGATATAGAAACACCATGTCCCTAGTATAACATCAGATATAGAAACACCATGTCTCTAGTATAACATCAGATATAGAAACACCATGTCTCTAGTATAACATCAGATATAGAAACACCATGTCCCTAGTATAACATCAGATATAGAAACACCATGTCTCTAGTATAACATCAGTTATAGAAACACCATGTCCCTAGTATAACATCAGATATAGAAACACCATGTCTCTAGTATAACATCAGATATAGAAACACCATGTCTCTAGTATAACATCAGCTATAGAAACACCATGTCTCTAGTATAACATCAGATATAGAAACACCATGTCCCTAGTATAACATCAGATATAGAAACACCATGTCCCTAGTATAACATCAGATATACAAACACCATGTCTCTAGTATAACATCAGATATACAAACACCATGTCCCTAGTATAACATCAGATATAGAAACACCATGTCCCTAGTATAACATCAGATATAGAAACACCATGTCCCTAGTATAACATCAGATATAGTTATGGAAACACCATGTCCCTAGTATAACATCAGATATAGAAACACCATGTCTCTAGTATAACATCAGATATACAAACACCATGTCTCTAGTATAACATCAGATATAGAAACACCATGTCCCTAGTATAACATCAGATATACAAACACCATGTCTCTAGTATAACATCAGATATGGAAACACCATGTCCCTAGTATAACATCAGATATACAAACACCATGTCCCTAGTATAACATCAGATATACAAACACCATGTCTCTAGTATAACATCAGATATAGAAACACCATGTCTCTAGTATAACATCAGATATAGTTATGGAAACACCATGTCCCTAGTATAACATCAGATATAGAAACACCATGTCTCTAGTATAACATCAGATATACAAACACCATGTCTCTAGTATAACATCAGATATGGAAACACCATGTCCCTAGTATAACATCAGATATACAAACACCATGTCCCTAGTATAACATCAGATATACAAACACCATGTCTCTAGTATAACATCAGATATGGAAACACCATGTCTCTAGTATAACATCAGACATAGAAACACCATGTCCCTAGTATAACATCAGATATAGAAACACCATGTCCTTAGTATAACATCAGATATACAAACACCATGTTACATTTTTACATTTAAGTCATTTAGCAGACGCTCTTATCCAGAGCGACTTACAAATTATGTCTCTAGTATAACATCAGATATGGAAACACCATGTCCCTAGTATAACATCAGATATAGAAACACCATGTCCCTAGTATAACATCAGATATAGAAACACCATGTCCCTAGTATAACATCAGATATAGAAACACCATGTCTCTAGTATAACATCAGATATAGAAACACCATGTCTCTAGTATAACATCAGATATAGAAACACCATGTCTCTAGTATAACATCAGATATAGAAACACCATGTCTCTAGTATAACATCAGATATAGAAACACCATGTCTCTAGTATAACATCAGATATAGAAACACCATGTCTCTAGTATAACATCAGATATAGAAACACCATGTCTCTAGTATAACATCAGATATAGAAACACCATGTCTCTAGTATAACATCAGATATAGAAACACCATGTCCCTAGTATAACATCAGATATAGAAACACCATGTCTCTAGTATAACATCAGATATAGAAACACCATGTCCCTAGTATAACATCAGATATAGAAACACCATGTCTCTAGTATAACATCAGCTATAGAAACACCATGTCCCTAGTATAACATCAGTTATGGAAACACCATTTCTCTAGTATAACATCAGATATAGAAACACCATGTCCCTAGTATAACATCAGCTATGGAAACACCATTTCTCTAGTATAACATCAGATATAGAAACACCATGTCTCTAGTATAACATCAGATATGAAACACCATGTCCCTAGTATAACATCAGATATAGAAACACCATGTCTCTAGTATAACATCAGATATAGAAACACCATGTCCCTAGTATAACATCAGATATAGAAACACCATGTCTCTAGTATAACATCAGATATAGAAACACCATGTCTCTAGTATAACATCAGATATAGAAACACCATGTCTCTAGTATAACATCAGATATAGAAACACCATGTCTCTAGTATAACATCAGATATAGAAACACCATGTCTCTAGTATAACATCAGATATAGAAACACCATGTCTCTAGTATAACATCAGATATGAAACACCATGTCCCTAGTATAACATCAGATATAGTTATGGAAACACCATGTCTCTAGTATAACATCAGATATAGAAAAGCCATGTCTCTAGTATAACATCAGATATAGAAACACCATGTCCCTAGTATAACATCAGATATAGAAACACCATGTCTCTAGTATAACATCAGATATGAAACACCATGTCTCTAGTATAACATCAGATATAGAAACACCATGTCCCTAGTATAACATCAGATATAAAAACACCATGTCTCTAGTATAACATCAGATATAGAAACACCATGTCTCTAGTATAACATCAGATATAGAAACACCATGTCCCTAGTATAACATCAGATATAGAAACACCATGTCCCTAGTATAACATCAGATATAGAAACACCATGTCCCTAGTATAACATCAGATATAGAAACACCATGTCTCTAGTATAACATCAGTTATAGAAACACCATGTCTCTAGTATAACATCAGCTATAGAAACACCATGTCCCTAGTATAACATCATATATAGTTATGGAAACACCATTTCTCTAGTATAACATCAGATATAGAAACACCATGTCTCTAGTATAACATCAGATATAGAAACACCATGTCTCTAGTATAACATCAGATATAGTTATGGAAACACCATTTCTCTAGTATAACATCAGATATAGAAACACCATGTCTCTAGTATAACATCAGATATAGTTATGGAAACACCATGTCCCTAGTATAACATCAGATATAGTTATGGAAACACCATGTCTCTAGTATAACATCAGATATAGAAACACCATGTCCCTAGTATAACATCAGATATAGAAACACCATGTCTCTAGTATAACATCAGATATAGAAACACCATGTCTCTAGTATAACATCAGATATAGAAACACCATGTCCCTAGTATAACATCAGATATAGAAACACCATGTCCCTAGTATAACATCAGATATAGTTATGGAAACACCATGTCTCTAGTATAACATTAGCTATAGAAACACCATGTCTCTAGTATAACATCAGATATAGAAACACCATGTCCCTAGTATAACATCAGATATAGTTATGGAAACACCATGTCTCTAGTATAACATCAGATATAGAAACACCATGTCCCTAGTATAACATCAGATATGAAACACCATGTCTCTAGTATAACATCAGATATAGAAACACCATGTCTCTAGTATAACATCAGATATGAAACACCATGTCTCTAGTATAACATCAGATATAGAAACACCATGTCTCTAGTATAACATCATATATAGAAACACCATGTCTCTAGTATAACATCAGATATAGAAACACCATGTCTCTAGTATAACATCAGATATAGAAACACCATGTCTCTAGTATAAAATTAGCTATAGAAACACCATGTCTCTAGTATAACATCAGATATAGAAACACCATGTCCCTAGTATAACATCAGATATAGTTATGGAAACACCATGTCTCTAGTATAACATTAGCTATAGAAACACCATGTCTCTAGTATAACATCAGATATAGAAACACCATGTCCCTAGTATAACATCAGATATAGTTATGGAAACACCATGTCTCTAGTATAACATCAGATATAGAAACACCATGTCCCTAGTATAACATCAGACATGAAACACCATGTCTCTAGTATAACATCAGATATAGAAACACCATGTCTCTAGTATAACATCAGATATGAAACACCATGTCTCTAGTATAACATCAGATATAGAAACACCATGTCTCTAGTATAACATCAAATATAGAAACACCATGTCTCTAGTATAACATCAGATATAGAAACACCATGTCTCTAGTATAACATCAGATATAGAAACACCATGTCTCTAGTATAACATCAGATATAGAAACACCATGTCCCTAGTATAACATCAGATATAGAAACACCATGTCTCTAGTATAACATCAGATATAGAAACACCATGTCTCTAGTATAACATCAGATATAGAAACACCATGTCTCTAGTATAACATCAGATATAGTTATGGAAACACCATGTCTCTAGTATAACATCAGATATAGTTATGGAAACACCATGTCCCTAGTATAACATCAGATATATAAACACCATGTCTCTAGTATAACATCAGATATAGAAACACCATGTCCCTAGTATAACATCAGATATAGAAACACCATGTCTCTAGTATAACATCAGATATAGAAACACCATGTCTCTAGTATAACATCAGCTATAGAAACACCATGTCTCTAGTATAACATCAGTTATAGAAACACCATGTCTCTAGTATAACATCAGCTATAGAAACACCATGTCCCTAGTATAACATCAGCTATAGAAACACCATGTCTCTAGTATAACATCAGTTATAGAAACACCATGTCTCTAGTATAACATCAGCTATAGAAACACCATGTCTCTAGTATAACATCAGATATAGAAACACCATGTCCCTAGTATAACATCAGATATAGAAACACCATGTCTCTAGTATAACATCAGATATAGAAACACCATGTCTCTAGTATAACATCAGCTATAGAAACACCATGTCTCTAGTATAACATCAGTTATAGAAACACCATGTCTCTAGTATAACATCAGATATAGAAACACCATGTCTCTAGTATAACATCAGATATAGAAACACCATGTCTCTAGTATAACATCAGATATAGAAACACCATGTCTCTAGTATAACATCAGATATAGAAACACCATGTCCCTAGTATAACATCAGATATAGAAACACCATGTCTCTAGTATAACATCAGATATAGAAACACCATGTCCCTAGTATAACATCAGATATAGAAACACCATGTCTCTAGTATAACATCAGCTATAGAAACACCATGTCCCTAGTATAACATCAGTTATGGAAACACCATTTCTCTAGTATAACATCAGATATAGAAACACCATGTCCCTAGTATAACATCAGCTATGGAAACACCATTTCTCTAGTATAACATCAGATATAGAAACACCATGTCTCTAGTATAACATCAGATATGAAACACCATGTCCCTAGTATAACATCAGATATAGAAACACCATGTCTCTAGTATAACATCAGATATAGAAACACCATGTCCCTAGTATAACATCAGATATAGAAACACCATGTCTCTAGTATAACATCAGATATAGAAACACCATGTCTCTAGTATAACATCAGATATAGAAACACCATGTCTCTAGTATAACATCAGATATAGAAACACCATGTCTCTAGTATAACATCAGATATAGAAACACCATGTCTCTAGTATAACATCAGATATAGAAACACCATGTCTCTAGTATAACATCAGATATGAAACACCATGTCCCTAGTATAACATCAGATATAGTTATGGAAACACCATGTCTCTAGTATAACATCAGATATAGAAACACCATGTCCCTAGTATAACATCAGATATAGAAACACCATGTCTCTAGTATAACATCAGATATGAAACACCATGTCTCTAGTATAACATCAGATATAGAAACACCATGTCCCTAGTATAACATCAGATATAAAAACACCATGTCTCTAGTATAACATCAGATATAGAAACACCATGTCTCTAGTATAACATCAGATATAGAAACACCATGTCCCTAGTATAACATCAGATATAGAAACACCATGTCCCTAGTATAACATCAGATATGAAACACCATGTCCCTAGTATAACATCAGATATAGAAACACCATGTCCCTAGTATAACATCAGATATAGAAACACCATGTCTCTAGTATAACATCAGCTATAGAAACACCATGTCCCTAGTATAACATCAGCTATAGAAACACCATGTCTCTAGTATAACATCAGATATAGAAACACCATGTCTCTAGTATAACATCAGATATAGAAACACCATGTCTCTAGTATAACATCAGATATAGAAACACCATGTCCCTAGTATAACATCAGATATGAAACACCATGTCCCTAGTATAACATCAGATATAGAAACACCATGTCCCTAGTATAACATCAGATATAGAAACACCATGTCTCTAGTATAACATCAGATATGAAACACCATGTCCCTAGTATAACATCAGATATAGAAACACCATGTCCCTAGTATAACATCAGCTATAGAAACACCATGTCCCTAGTATAACATCAGATATAGAAACACCATGTCCCTAGTATAACATCAGCTATAGAAACACCATGTCTCTAGTATAACATCAGATATGAAACACCATGTCTCTAGTATAACATCAGATATAGAAACACCATGTCCCTAGTATAACATCAGATATAGAAACACCATGTCTCTAGTATAACATCAGATATAGAAACACCATGTCTCTAGTATAACATCAGATATAGAAACACCATGTCTCTAGTATAACATCAGATATAGAAACACCATGTCTCTAGTATAACATCAGATATAGAAACACCATGTCTCTAGTATAACATCAGATATAGAAACACCATGTCTCTAGTATAACATCAGATATAGAAACACCATGTCCCTAGTATAACATCAGATATACAAACACCATGTCCCTAGTATAACATCAGATATAGAAACACCATGTCTCTAGTATAACATCAGATATAGAAACACCATGTCCCTAGTATAACATCAGATATAGAAACACCATGTCCCTAGTATAACATCAGATATAGAAACACCATGTCTCTAGTATAACATCAGATATAGAAACACCATGTCTCTAGTATAACATCAGATATAGAAACACCATGTCCCTAGTATAACATCAGATATAGAAACACCATGTCTCTAGTATAACATCAGTTATAGAAACACCATGTCCCTAGTATAACATCAGATATAGAAACACCATGTCTCTAGTATAACATCAGATATAGAAACACCATGTCTCTAGTATAACATCAGCTATAGAAACACCATGTCTCTAGTATAACATCAGATATAGAAACACCATGTCCCTAGTATAACATCAGATATAGAAACACCATGTCCCTAGTATAACATCAGATATAGAAACACCATGTCTCTAGTATAACATCAGATATACAAACACCATGTCTCTAGTATAACATCAGATATGGAAACACCATGTCCCTAGTATAACATCAGATATACAAACACCATGTCCCTAGTATAACATCAGATATACAAACACCATGTCTCTAGTATAACATCAGATATAGAAACACCATGTCTCTAGTATAACATCAGATATAGTTATGGAAACACCATGTCCCTAGTATAACATCAGATATAGAAACACCATGTCTCTAGTATAACATCAGATATACAAACACCATGTCTCTAGTATAACATCAGATATGGAAACACCATGTCCCTAGTATAACATCAGATATACAAACACCATGTCCCTAGTATAACATCAGATATACAAACACCATGTCTCTAGTATAACATCAGATATGGAAACACCATGTCTCTAGTATAACATCAGACATAGAAACACCATGTCCCTAGTATAACATCAGATATAGAAACACCATGTCCTTAGTATAACATCAGATATACAAACACCATGTTACATTTTTACATTTAAGTCATTTAGCAGACGCTCTTATCCAGAGCGACTTACAAATTATGTCTCTAGTATAACATCAGATATGGAAACACCATGTCCCTAGTATAACATCAGATATAGAAACACCATGTCCCTAGTATAACATCAGATATAGAAACACCATGTCCCTAGTATAACATCAGATATAGAAACACCATGTCTCTAGTATAACATCAGATATAGAAACACCATGTCTCTAGTATAACATCAGATATAGAAACACCATGTCTCTAGTATAACATCAGATATAGAAACACCATGTCTCTAGTATAACATCAGATATAGAAACACCATGTCCCTAGTATAACATCAGATATAGAAACACCATGTCTCTAGTATAACATCAGATATAGAAACACCATGTCCCTAGTATAACATCAGATATAGAAACACCATGTCTCTAGTATAACATCAGCTATAGAAACACCATGTCCCTAGTATAACATCAGTTATGGAAACACCATTTCTCTAGTATAACATCAGATATAGAAACACCATGTCCCTAGTATAACATCAGCTATGGAAACACCATTTCTCTAGTATAACATCAGATATAGAAACACCATGTCTCTAGTATAACATCAGATATGGAAACACCATGTCCCTAGTATAACATCAGATATAGAAACACCATGTCTCTAGTATAACATCAGATATAGAAACACCATGTCCCTAGTATAACATCAGATATAGAAACACCATGTCTCTAGTATAACATCAGATATAGAAACACCATGTCTCTAGTATAACATCAGATATAGAAACACCATGTCTCTAGTATAACATCAGATATAGAAACACCATGTCTCTAGTATAACATCAGATATAGAAACACCATGTCTCTAGTATAACATCAGATATAGAAACACCATGTCTCTAGTATAACATCAGATATGAAACACCATGTCCCTAGTATAACATCAGATATAGTTATGGAAACACCATGTCTCTAGTATAACATCAGATATAGAAACACCATGTCTCTAGTATAACATCAGATATAGAAACACCATGTCCCTAGTATAACATCAGATATAGAAACACCATGTCTCTAGTATAACATCAGATATGAAACACCATGTCTCTAGTATAACATCAGATATAGAAACACCATGTCCCTAGTATAACATCAGATATAAAAACACCATGTCTCTAGTATAACATCAGATATAGAAACACCATGTCTCTAGTATAACATCAGATATAGAAACACCATGTCCCTAGTATAACATCAGATATAGAAACACCATGTCCCTAGTATAACATCAGATATAGAAACACCATGTCCCTAGTATAACATCAGATATAGAAACACCATGTCTCTAGTATAACATCAGTTATAGAAACACCATGTCTCTAGTATAACATCAGCTATAGAAACACCATGTCCCTAGTATAACATCATATATAGTTATGGAAACACCATTTCTCTAGTATAACATCAGATATAGAAACACCATGTCTCTAGTATAACATCACATATAGAAACACCATGTCTCTAGTATAACATCAGATATAGTTATGGAAACACCATGTCCCTAGTATAACATCAGATATAGTTATGGAAACACCATGTCTCTAGTATAACATCAGATATAGAAACACCATGTCCCTAGTATAACATCAGATATAGAAACACCATGTCTCTAGTATAACATCAGATATAGAAACACCATGTCTCTAGTATAACATTAGCTATAGAAACACCATGTCTCTAGTATAACATCAGATATAGAAACACCATGTCTCTAGTATAACATCAGATATAGTTATGGAAACACCATGTCTCTAGTATAACATCAGATATAGAAACACCATGTCTCTAGTATAACATCAGATATAGAAACACCATGTCTCTAGTATAACATCAGATATAGAAACACCATGTCTCTAGTATAACATCAGATATAGAAACACCATGTCCCTAGTATAACATCAGATATAGAAACACCATGTCTCTAGTATAACATCAGATATAGAAACACCATGTCTCTAGTATAACATCAGATATAGAAACACCATGTCTCTAGTATAACATCAGATATAGAAACACCATGTCTCTAGTATAACATCAGATATAGAAACACCATGTCTCTAGTATAACATCAGATATAGAAACACCATGTCTCTAGTATAACATCAGATATAGTTATGGAAACACCATGTCTCTAGTATAACATTAGCTATAGAAACACCATGTCTCTAGTATAACATCAGATATAGAAACACCATGTCCCTAGTATAACATCAGATATAGTTATGGAAACACCATGTCTCTAGTATAACATCAGATATAGAAACACCATGTCCCTAGTATAACATCAGATATAGAAACACCATGTCTCTAGTATAACATCAGATATAGAAACACCATGTCTCTAGTATAACATCAGATATAGAAACACCATGTCTCTAGTATAACATCAGATATAGAAACACCATGTCTCTAGTATAACATCAGATATAGAAACACCATGTCTCTAGTATAACATCAGATATAGAAACACCATGTCTCTAGTATAACATCAGATATAGAAACACCATGTCTCTAGTATAACATCAGATATAGCCTAGTATACACCACACAAGAAACACCATGTCTCTAGTATAACATCAGATATAGAAACACCATGTCCCTAGTATAACATCAGATATAGAAACACCATGTCTCTAGTATAACATCAGATATAGAAACACCATGTCTCTAGTATAACATCAGCTATAGAAACACCATGTCTAGTATAACATCAGTTATAGAAACACCATGTCTCTAGTATAACATCAGCTATAGAAACACCATGTCCCTAGTATAACATCAGCTATAGAAACACCATGTCTCTAGTATAACATCAGTTATAGAAACACCATGTCCCTAGTATAACATCAGATATAGAAACACCATGTCTCTAGTATAACATCAGCTATAGAAACACCATGTCCCTAGTATAACATCAGTTATGGAAACACCATTTCTCTAGTATAACATCAGATATAGAAACACCATGTCCCTAGTATAACATCAGCTATGGAAACACCATTTCTCTAGTATAACATCAGATATGAAACACCATGTCCCTAGTATAACATCAGATATAGAAACACCATGTCTCTAGTATAACATCAGATATAGAAACACCATGTCTCTAGTATAACATCAGTTATAGAAACACCATGTCTCTAGTATAACATCAGATATAGAAACACCATGTCCCTAGTATAACATCAGATATAGAAACACCATGTCTCTAGTATAACATCAGATATAGAAACACCATGTCCCTAGTATAACATCAGATATAGAAACACCATGTCTCTAGTATAACATCAGATATAGAAACACCATGTCTCTAGTATAACATCAGATATAGAAACACCATGTCCCTAGTATAACATCAGATATAGAAACACCATGTCTCTAGTATAACATCAGATATAGAAACACCATGTCTCTAGTATAACATCAGATATAGAAACACCATGTCTCTAGTATAACATCAGATATAGAAACACCATGTCTCTAGTATAACATCAGATATAGAAACACCATGTCTCTAGTATAACATCAGATATGAAACACCATGTCCCTAGTATAACATCAGATATAGTTATGGAAACACCATGTCTCTAGTATAACATCAGATATAGAAACACCATGTCTCTAGTATAACATCAGATATAGAAACACCATGTCCCTAGTATAACATCAGATATAGAAACACCATGTCTCTAGTATAACATCAGATATGAAACACCATGTCTCTAGTATAACATCAGATATAGAAACACCATGTCCCTAGTATAACATCAGATATAAAAACACCATGTCTCTAGTATAACATCAGATATAGAAACACCATGTCCCTAGTATAACATCAGATATAAAAACACCATGTCTCTAGTATAACATCAGATATAGAAACACCATGTCTCTAGTATAACATCAGATATAGAAACACCATGTCCCTAGTATAACATCAGATATAGAAACACCATGTCCCTAGTATAACATCAGATATAGAAACACCATGTCCCTAGTATAACATCAGATATAGAAACACCATGTCTCTAGTATAACATCAGTTATAGAAACACCATGTCTCTAGTATAACATCAGCTATAGAAACACCATGTCCCTAGTATAACATCAGATATAGTTATGGAAACACCATTTCTCTAGTATAACATCAGATATAGAAACACCATGTCTCTAGTATAACATCAGATATAGAAAAACCATGTCTCTAGTATAACATCAGATATAGTTATGGAAACACCATTTCTCTAGTATAACATCAGATATAGAAACACCATGTCTCTAGTATAACATCAGATATAGTTATGGAAACACCATGTCCCTAGTATAACATCAGATATAGTTATGGAAACACCATGTCTCTAGTATAACATCAGATATAGAAACACCATGTCCCTAGTATAACATCAGATATAGAAACACCATGTCTCTAGTATAACATCAGATATAGAAACACCATGTCTCTAGTATAACATCAGATATAGAAACACCATGTCTCTAGTATAACATCAGATATATAAACACCATGTCCCTAGTATAACATCAGATATATAAACACCATGTCTCTAGTATAACATCAGATATAGAAACACCATGTCTCGACTATAACATCAGTTATAGAAACACCATGTCTCTAGTATAACATCAGATATAGAAACACCATGTCTCTAGTATAACATTAGCTATAGAAACACCATGTCTCTAGTATAACATCAGATATAGAAACACCATGTCCCTAGTATAACATCAGATATAGTTATGGAAACACCATGTCTCTAGTATAACATTAGCTATAGAAACACCATGTCTCTAGTATAACATCAGATATAGAAACACCATGTCCCTAGTATAACATCAGATATAGTTATGGAAACACCATGTCTCTAGTATAACATCAGATATAGAAACACCATGTCCCTAGTATAACATCAGATATAGAAACACCATGTCTCTAGTATAACATCAGATATAGAAACACCATGTCTCTAGTATAACATCAGATATGAAACACCATGTCTCTAGTATAACATCAGATATAGAAACACCATGTCCCTAGTATAACATCAGATATATAAACACCATGTCTCTAGTATAACATCAGATATAGAAACACCATGTCTCTAGTATAACATCAGCTATAGAAACACCATGTCTCTAGTATAACATCAGATATAGAAACACCATGTCTCTAGTATAACATCAGTTATAGAAACACCATGTCTCTAGTATAACATCAGCTATAGAAACACCATGTCCCTAGTATAACATCAGATATAGAAACACCATGTCTCTAGTATAACATCAGATATAGAAACACCATGTCCCTAGTATAACATCAGCTATAGAAACACCATGTCTCTAGTATAACATCAGATATGGAAACACCATGTCTCTAGTATAACATCAGATATAGAAACACCATGTCTCTAGTATAACATCAGCTATAGTTATGGAAACACCATGTCTCTAGTATAACATCAGATATGGAAACACCATGTCTCTAGTATAACATCAGATATGGAAACACCATGTCTCTAGTATAACATCAGATATAGAAACACCATGTCTCTAGTATAACATCAGATATAGAAACACCATGTCTCTAGTATAACATCAGATATAGAAACACCATGTCCCTAGTATAACATCAGCTATGGAAACACCATTTCTCTAGTATAAAATCAGCTATAGAAACACCATGTCTCTAGTATAACATCAGATATAGAAACACCATGTCCCTAGTATAACATCAGATATAGAAACACCATGTCCCTAGTATAACATCAGATATAGAAACACCATGTCTCTAGTATAACATCAGATATAGAAACACCATGTCTCTAGTATAACATCAGATATAGAAACACCATGTCTCTAGTATAACATCAGATATAGAAACACCATGTCCCTAGTATAACATCAGATATAGAAACACCATGTCTCTAGTATAACATCAGATATAGAAACACCATGTCCCTAGTATAACATCAGATATAGAAACACCATGTCTCTAGTATAACATCAGATATAGAAACACCATGTCCCTAGTATAACATCAGCTATAGAAACACCATGTCTCTAGTATAACATCAGATATAGAAACACCATGTCCCTAGTATAACATCAGATATAGAAACACCATGTCCCTAGTATAACATCAGATATAGAAACACCATGTCTCTAGTATAACATCAGATATAGAAACACCATGTCTCTAGTATAACATCAGATATAGAAACACCATGTCTCTAGTATAACATCAGATATAGAAACACCATGTCTCTAGTATAACATCAGATATAGAAACACCATGTCTCTAGTATAACATCAGATATAGAAACACCATGTCTCTAGTATAACATCAGATATGGAAACACCATGTCCCTAGTATAACATCAGATATAGAAACACCATGTCTCTAGTATAACATCAGATATAGAAACACCATGTCTCTAGTATAACATCAGATATAGAAACACCATGTCCCTAGTATAACAGCAGATATAGAAACACCATGTCCCTAGTATAACATCAGCTATGGAAACACCATTTCTCTAGTATAAAATCAGCTATAGAAACACCATGTCTCTAGTATAACATCAGATATAGTTATGGAAACACCATGTCTCTAGTATAACATCAGCTATAGAAACACCATGTCTCTAGTATAACATCAGATATAGAAACACCATGTCTCTAGTATAAAATCAGATATGGAAACACCATGTCTCTAGTATAACATCAGATATAGAAACACCATGTCTCTAGTATAACATCAGCTATAGTTATGGAAACACCATGTCTCTAGTATAACATCAGATATGGAAACACCATGTCTCTAGTATAACATCAGATATGGAAACACCATGTCTCTAGTATAACATCAGATATAGAAACACCATGTCTCTAGTATAACATCAGATATAGAAACACCATGTCCCTAGTATAACATCAGATATAGAAACACCAGGTCCCTAGTATAACATCAGCTATGGAAACACCATTTCTCTAGTATAACATCAGCTATAGAAACACCATGTCTCTAGTATAACATCAGATATAGTTATGGAAACACCATGTCTCTAGTATAACATCAGATATAGAAACACCATGTCCCTAGTATAACATCAGATATAGAAACACCATGTCCCTAGTATAACATCAGATATAGAAACACCATGTCTCTAGTATAACATCAGATATAGAAACACCATGTCTCTAGTATAACATCAGATATAGAAACACCATGTCCCTAGTATAACATCAGATATAGAAACACCATGTCCCTAGTATAACATCAGATATAGAAACACCATGTCCCTAGTATAACATCAGATATAGAAACACCATGTCTCTAGTATAACATCAGATATAGAAACACCATGTCCCTAGTATAACATCAGATATAGAAACACCATGTCTCTAGTATAACATCAGATATAGAAACACCATGTCCCTAGTATAACATCAGATATAGAAACACCATGTCCCTAGTATAACATCAGATATAGAAACACCATGTCTCTAGTATAACATCAGATATAGAAACACCATGTCTCTAGTATAACATCAGATATAGAAACACCATGTCTCTAGTATAACATCAGATATGAAACACCATGTCTCTAGTATAACATCAGATATAGAAACACCATGTCCCTAGTATAACATCAGTTATGGAAACACCATGTCCCTAGTATAACATCAGTTATGGAAACACCATGTCCCTAGTATAACATACAGCTACGGAAACACCATTGCGCTAGTATACAGTCAGCTATAGAAGCAGCAAGTATCTGGAATTCAATCACGCCATCCACAGCACCATGTCTCTGAATTTGTTCTGGCACTGAAATAGAGATGAGCCGCCTTGCTTCGCGTACCTTGGAACACACGCAGTATTTTGAGTTCCCATGTGTTATTTCTTACATCCGTAGCCTAGGTGAATCTCCAGGTTTCAAAACACAGCATGTCGCGGAGGAACGACGGAGATATACGATTAACGTCGAACTCGTCTATCGTTCCTACCAGGAATAATGACTTTCCCAAACGGATCACAGTATTCTGCCTTCCATCCAATACAATGGATCTGATCCCAGCCGGCGACCCTGTGCGACGCCGAAAAAGGTTTGCAAACGAGCCGGTCATCGTGGCCCGGCTTCCGGAGCAACTGTGGCTACAGTCGCGCTCCGCTCCATAGCACACAACTCAGGGACTCAATGTCCAGCGCTCTTGACAATAAGGTTGACTGGTCCAACTCTCGTAGCACGGCTAGGCATACCAGAGAGCCATCAGCGGATCTGCCACGTGCCCTGCAATCACGGAAACGTGGCTAAGCTCAAGGGACGCTATTGCGGGAGTCGGTGCAGCCTTAGCTGGTCTTCTTCATGCATCGCGCCTGACGGAGACATGCATCTTACCGGTAAATGCTGTAGAGGTCGGCGCGGGCGGGAATGTCCTTATCGATTTCAACTGGGCCAGTGGTGCTGAACATCATGAACTGACAGCACAGGAACTCCAGACCACCGCTATCCACCTGTATCTGCAGAACTCCTGGCGATCAAATACTAGACCGTATTATCTGGGTATGGCAATTCTCTTCAAAGATAATCGGACAGCCTTTTGTTTTGTCCTCCAAGCGTGGACATGTATTGGCATGTATTTGAAAATACACAAATACACTGACTCAAATACACTCGCATGCATTTAACCCAGGTATTTAAAATTAGCTTTTTACAAAGCAAATTTGAGAACAAGGCTACCTAAATTCTATCAGAATATTGATTGCACTACGCGCGGGCTGGTACACACCCTAGATCACTGCTACTACTAACTTCCGCGACGCGTACAAGGCCCTCCCCCGCCCTCCCTTTCGGCAAAGCCGACCACGACACCATCTTGCTGCCTACCAGCCTTACAAGCAGAAACTCAAACAGCGATGCTCCCAGCGACTCAGGACCGTTCAACGCTGGTCCGACCAATCGGAATCCACGCTTCAAAATTGCTTCGATCACGCGGACTGGGATATGTTCCGCGTCAGCCTCCAGACAAGAACATCGATCGAATATGCTGACTCGGTGAGCGAGTTCATTAGGAAGTGCATTGGACGATGTTGTACCCACTGTGACGATTAAAAACATTCCCAAACCAGAAACCGTGGATGGATGGCGGCATTCGCACGAAACTGAAAGCGCGAACCACTGCATTTAACCAGGGCAAGAGTGACCGGGAAGCATGGCCGAATACAAACAGTGTAGCTATTCCCTCCGCAAGGCAAACAAACAGGCTAAATGCCGGTACAGGGACAAACTGGAGTCGCAACTCAACGGCTCAGACACGAGACGTATGTGGCAGGGTCTACAGGAAATCACGGACTACAAAAAGAAAACCAGCCCCGTCGCGGACCAGGATGTCTCGCTCCCAGACAGGCTAAACAACCTTCTTGCCTGCTTTGAGGATAATACAGTGCCACCGTTGTGGCCCACTAACAAGGACCCCCATCTCCTTCTCCGTGGCCGACGTGAGTAAAACATTTAAACGTGTTAACCCTCGCAAGGCTGCTGGCCTAGACGGGATCCCTAGCCGTATCCTCAGAGCATGCGCAAACCAGCTGGCTGGTGTGTTTACGGACATATTCAATCGCTCCCTATCCCAGTCTGCTGTCCCCACATTCTTCAAGATGGCCACCATTGTTCCTGTACCCAAGAAGGCAAAGATATCTGAACTAAATGACTACCGCCCCGTAGCACTCACTTCTGTCATCATGAAGTGCTTTGAGAGACTAGTCAAGGATCATATCTCCTCCACCTTACCGGCCACCCTAGACCCACTTCAGTTTCATACCCCCCCAACAGGTCCACAGACGATGCAATCGTTATCACACTGCACAATGCCCTATCCCATCTGGACAAGAGGAATACCTACAGTATGTAAGAATGCTGCTCACTGGCTGCAGCTCAGCATTCAACACCATAGTACCCTCCAAGCTCATCATCAAGCTGGAGGCCCTGGGTCTCAACACCACCCTGTGCAATTGGGTCCTGGACTTTCTGATGGGCCGCCCCCAGGTGGTAAAGGTAGAAAACAACCCTCAACACTGGGGCCCCACAAGGTTGCGTGCTCAGCCCCCTCCTGTACTTCCTGTTCACCCGCAACTGCGTGGCCATGCACACCTCCAACTCAATCATCAAGTTTGCAGACGACACTACAGTGGTAGGCTTGATTACCAACAACGACGAGACGGCCTACAGGGAGGAGCTGAGGGCACTCAGAGTGTGGTGTCAGAAAAACAACCTCACACTCAACGTCAACAAAACAAAGGAGATGATCGTGGACTTCAGGAAACAGAAGAGGGAGCACCCCCCTATCCACATCGAAAGGACAGCAGTAGAGAAGGCGTACACATCACAGACAAACTGAAATGGTCCACACACAGACAGTGTGGCGAAGAAGGCGCAACAGGGCCTCTTCAACCTCAGGAGGCTGAAGAAATTTGGCTTGTCACCCAAAACCCTGACAAACTTTTACAGATGCACAATCGAAAGTATCCTGTCGGGCTGTATCACAGGCTGGTACGGCAACTGCATCGCCCTCAACCGCAAAGCTCTCCAGAGGGTAGTGAGGTCTGCACAACGCATCACCGGGGGCAAACTACCTGGCCTCCATGACACCTACAGCACCCGATGTCACAGGAAAGCCAAAAAGATCATCAAGGACAACAACCAGCCGAGCCACTGCCTGTTCACCCCTGTTCACCCCGCTATCATCCAGAAGGCGAGGTCAGTACAGGAGCATCAAAGCTGGGACCGAGAGACTGAAAAACAGCTTCTATCTCAAGACCATCAGACTGCTAAACAGCAATCAGCAAACTCAGAGAAGCTGCTGCCTACGTTGAGACCCAATCACTGGCCACTTTAATAAATGGATCACTAGTCACTTTAAATAATGCCACTTTAATAATGTTTACATATCTTACATTACTCATATCACATGTATATACTGTATTTTAAACCATCTATCACACCTTGCCTAAGCCGCTCGGCCGTTGCTAATCCATATATTTACATGTACATATTCTCATTCACGCTTTTAGATTTGTGTGAATTAGGTAGTTGTTGGGAAATTGTTAGATTACTTGTTAGGTATTACTGCACTGTCGAAACTTGAAGCACAAGCATTTCGCTACACTCGCATTAACTTCTTATGGCTGGGGGCAGTATTGAGTAGCTTGGATGAATAAGGTGCCCAGAGTAAACTGCCTGCTACTCAGTCCCGGAAGCTAAGATACGCATATTATTAGTAGATTTGAATAGAAAACACTCTGAAGTTTCTAAAACTGTTTGAATGATGTCTGTGAGTATAACAGAAATCATATGGCAGGCAAAAACCTGAGAAAAAATCCAACCAGGAAGTGGGAAATCTGAGGTTTGTAGGTTTGCCTATCCAATATACAGTGTCTATGGGGTCATATTGCACTTCCTAATGCTTCCACTAGATGTCAACAGTCGTTAGAACCTTCTTTGATGCTTCTACTGTGAAGGATGAGGGAATAAGAGCTGATTGAGTCAGGTGTCTGGCAGAGTGCCACGAGCTCACTCAGGCGTGCCCCCGTGAGAGTTAGCTGTGTTCCATCGCATTTCTCAGGTTGAAACATTATTGAAGATTTATGATAAAAACATCCTAAAGATTGATTCTAGACATCGTTTGACATGTTTCTACAAACTGTAATGGAATTTTTTTACTTTTCGTCTGGCCTGCGCGTCATCAATTTGGATTTTGGAACTAAACGTGCTAACAAAAAGGAGGTATTTGGACATAAATTATGGACGTTATCGAACAAAACAAACATTTATTGTGGAACTGGGATTCCTGGGAGTGCATTCTGATGAAGATCATCAAAGGTAAGTGAATATTTATAATATTATTTCTGACTTCTGTTGACTCTACAACATGGCGGGTACCTGTATGGCTTGTTTTTGTGTCTGAGCGCCGTACTCAGATTATTGCATGGTGTGCTTTTTCCGTAAAGTTTTTTTGAAATCTGACACAGCGGTTGCATTAAGGAGAAGTTTATCTAAAGTTCCATGTATAATACTTGTATCTTTTATCAATGTTTATTATGAGTATTTCTGTAAATTGATTTGGCTCTCTGCAAAATCACCGGATGTTTGGAGGCAAAACATTACTGAACATAACGCGCCAATGTAAAGTAAGATTTTTGGATATAAATATGAACTTTATCGAACAAAACATACATGTATTGTGTAACATGAAGTCCTATGAGTGTCATCTGATGAAGATCATCAAAGGTTAGTGATTCATTTTATCTCTATTTCTGCTTTTTGTGACTCCTCTCTTTGGCTGGAAAAATGGCTGTGTTTCTCTGTGACTAGGTACTGACCTAACATAATCAGATGGTGTGCTTTCGTCGTAACGCTATTTTGAAATCGGACACTGTGGTGGGATTAACAACAAGTTTATCTTTAAAATGTTAACGGGATCTCAGCCATAAGAAGTTTTAACATCTGCTAACCATGTGTAACGGCTGTCGTAGTCGTTCTCCTCCTCGGACGAGGAGGAGCATGGATCGGACCAAGATGCAGAGTAGTTAGTGTTCATATTTTAATGAAAAATCAACAAAACACTTCAAAATACAAAACCAACAAACGTGACAAACCCGAAACAGTCCTGTGTGGCCCAAACACAGTCACAGGAACAAACACCCACAAAACACAAGTGAAACCCAGGCTGCCTAAGTATGATTCTCAATCAGGGACAACGATTGACAGCTGTCTCTGATTGAGAATCATACCAGGCCGAACACCAAATCCCAACATAGAAAATCAACCATAGACCAACCCACCCAACTCACGCCCTGACCAACTAAAATAAATACAAGACAAAGGAAAACAGGTCAGGAACGTGACACCATGTGTATGTGACCAATAAAGTGGATTTGATTTGAGCATTTTAAATAAGTATTTGAAAATACTTTCAAATATGAGGCTATTTATAGGAAATTATTTGAAAATGCTTTCAAATACTTTCAATAGAAGTACTTGATTTGGGGCGACAATATTTGAAAATACTCAAGTACACAGAAAATAAGTATTTAAATAGCAAATTATCGAATACACATGTATTTGAACTCAGGTCTGACTGTTTGTACTGTATTATACTGTACAGTACTGTAATTCCACCCTCCCCTCCTCTCTCCAGGCTGATGTTGGAACGAGGACCGTTTAAACATGGAGGATTTCACTTTTGGTTGGATGGTCTGTTGGAATAACTTAGCATGCTTCCATCTGAAGGACTAATACTCTCTATTTGCCTTGCTTGATATCAGCATCATCCATATGGTAGCTAGTACAGTACATACCCAGACCATGCCACTTGACACCTTTTGTCAGCTGTTTGTTTTCCAGTTGATTTGACGATAGAAAAATAGGTTATTTTGACTGAAACGCAAAGAAAATGACAGTGAAATATACGATGCGATCGCACATATTGTAGGGCTGTTTCAGGTCCTCACTATGAGTAAAGACGGCGGTAAGAAAGACCATGGGAACGGGTTATTGATCGAGAGGTATTGATCAAGGTCTGTTACCTGACACACACACATAGTGTCACGCCCTGATCTGTTTCACCTGTCCTTGTGCTTGTCTCCACCCCCCTCCAGGTCTCGCCCATCTTCCCCACTTGTCCCCTGTGTTTTCTGTCCATCTGTACCAGTGTATCTTGTTTGTTCAAGTCAACCAGCTTTTTCTTTCAGCGCCTGATTTTTCTCAGTCTCTCTTTTTCTCGTCCTCCTGGTTTTGACCCTTGCCTGTCCTGACTCTGAGCCTGTCTGACGTCCTCTACCTTGGCCTCTACTCTGGATTACCGACCCCTGCCTGCCTTGACCTGTCGTTTGCCTGCCCCTGTTGTTACAATAAACGTTACTTCAACACAGTCTGCACTTGGGTCTTACCTGAAACGTGATACATAGGCTGTGTCTGAAATCTCTTAACTACTACTTACTGGAACTACCCTGCATACTGTGTACTACAAACTATTTGGAACATACAGTACTATTTAGTAAACATATGCAGTAAGCAACAAATATCAACTTCCTAATCATCCATACTGAGAATGCATCATCTAATGCACAATCTCGCTTGTTCCCATTCGTACATTTTTTGTAGAGAACGTCCCCTATTCTGATTATCAGCTGTTCTCGAACACACATGGGTGTGAAAAGACGATTCTCTTCCTCAATAACGAATTCTATAACAAAATTCCAAAATGAGTACGAAATCCTGGCATTTAAAGCAAACTAAATTTTCTTAATTTGACATGCTATTAAGCTATTTTCGCATACCCAAAAAGCCTACTATTTTGAACGTAAGTAAGGGTATTCGGACACGGCCACAAACACACAGACACAGACACACAGACACAGACACACACAAACACACACAAACACACAAACAGACACACACACACCAACACACACACACACACACACACACACACACACACACACACACACACACACACACACACACACACACACACACACACACACACACACACACACACACACACACACACACACACACACACACACACACACACACACACACACACACACACACACACACACACACACACACACACACACACACACACACACACACACACACACACACACACACACACACACTGGGAGGTCAATCAGGATTCACAAGGGACCTACTACACTTCAGAAGGAGACAAGCTGTTAACCTCAGAACCAATTGCAAAGAATACATCCACCTCCTTCAAGGAAGTCATTTAGTTACAGTTTTTTTTTTTTACAATCACTAGGACCCATTTCTCAATACTTAGGTCACTTTTTAAAAACTCTTCACACAGTTCTCCTAACCAACTTTCAGCTTGGGCACGGCAGTTCATTTCACATCCAAAATGCACTAAAACTACCAAAACACTTCATACATGTCTCAAATCATCTCATTCTTCCATAACACTAGCAAAGGTTGTCACCCAACAAGCACACGTTGTCACTCATAAAACAATGACCTAAACAACACTTAACAACAGGTAGCATTACACAATGTTTTCTTCTGTAAAATGTCTTTACAAAACAAGAATGACACCTCTCTACTGTTTAGAATTCACTGCAGTTTATGTTACAGGAATGAATCAGACATGATGCAATATGCTTCAGTGTGTTTTATGTCATTTTATGGCATTGAGTGATTCCAAAATACAAGAATTTGTTGATACACCATCTACCGATACAGATACAGTAGCAATGCTAGTCAACCATGTCTTCTGCATTTGGCCACAGGTTCTCATCCACATCACATCTTATGTCATCTTGGGCAATACACCTAGGAATTAATATTTGGGCATGCCTGGTCCATCCCTGGCAATCTTCTGCAGATATGTCCAGGCATCCAGCATTCATTGCGTCCAGGAGGGACATTTGCTCATGTGGATGGTGGTCATAAACCTTTCACCTCCATGAGGAAAATAATTCCTCTATGGGTGTCACGCCCTGACCATAGTTTGCTTTGTATGTTTCTATGTTTTGTTTGGTCAGGGTGTGATCTGAGTGGGCATTCTATGTTGTATGTCGAGTTTGTCTGTTTCTATGTGTTTGGCCTGATATGGTTCTCAATCAGAGGCAGGTGTTAGTCGTTGTCTCTGATTGGGAACCATATTTAGGTAGCCTGTTTTGTATTGTGGGTTGTGGGTTGTGGGTGATTGTTCCTGTTACTGTGTTCCTGTGTTTGTGTTGTCACTTTACGGGACTGTTTCGTCTTCGTTCGTTTATTCGTTATTTTGTTTGTTTGAAGTATTCCTATTAAAATGGATACCCACCACGCTGCATCTTGGTCCGACATTTCTTACTCCTCGTCAGAGGAGGACGAAGACTTCCGTTACAATGGGGTTGAGGAATGGAGAGTAAGGTGGGAGGAAAAGTGACACCATCCTGGGATGGGCTGCAAACCACTCTGTGACGGCACGGGACTGGTGAAATGCCACATTGTCCCATACAATTACAAACATTGGCCGATTTCGCCTCACTGCAACCCTTTCCTCACCTGGCACAACCCTTCCATAGAAGTCATCCAGGAATGAAATGAGAAGCTCGGTGTTGTGTGTCCCAATTAGCGGTTTGTGTAACAGCAATCCATCAGAGGATAGTGCTGCACACATTGGGATGTTGGCACCCCTCTGGCCCGGGACATCCACTGTGGCTCTTTTCCCAATCACATTCCTTCCTCGCCGCCGTGTTTTGGCCAAGTTTAAACCAGCCTCATCCACAAGGATAAATATGTGGGGTGTTTGCCTGGCTTCAATCTCCATGACTCTCTAAAATAAATCCACAAGGCAACATAAGAGTTGTTACGGTAGTTTACATTATACCTAAAAACATGCCATTGTGTGCCTCTGCCCTGTTTGGTTTTGTTCAAAACCAGTTCTGTATTTTATAGTCCTCTTACCTGGACATATTGGTCCTGAGTTGCTTGACTCGTTCAGAGTTCCTCTCAAAGGGGACAGTGTACAACTGCTTCATCCTGACTTGATGTTGTTTCAGGACTCTAGAAATAGTTGTTATGCTTACATTGTGAATATTTCCAAATGTAATGTTGTCTGCCAACACTCTGTCCCGAAAATCGGTGAGTTTTATGACATTGTTTCTGATGACCATATCAACGATTGCAGTTTCCTGCACAGCAGTGAAAATCCTACCTCTCCTGCCTGTGGGAGGTAACCGTTGGGTCCTAAGCAGAAATACAAAAACAATCACACACAAGTGGGTTTAGAGGCTTTGCTCAATTTACTTCTGTAATGTGCAGTTCAGTCAGATGCCCTTGCAGAATGCACATCTAACCTAACCTCACTATAGATGCCACTGTTGAGCGTTGCAGATTTGCCTGCACTCTCAGACCAGCCTCATTGATAGATCATGATTTATTACATGATCAATTATAGCAGCCCGAATCTCATCTGAGACTACAGCTCTTGATCTTCCTCTCAGTCTTCTTCCACCACGCATACGTACTCCTCTCCCTCTCCCTCCTCCTCTCCCTCTCCCTTTCCCACTCCCTCTCCCTCTCCCTCTCCCTCTCCCTCTCCCTCTCCCTCTCCCTCTCCCTCTCCCTCTCCCTCTCCCTCTCCCTCTCCCAGCCACTCTTCTTCCTCTGTCAGCCACATCTCTATCTCTGGCTGGGTCCATGTTTACATTACAGGACATCATTATTCCTAAGATGTCCCCTTTTGTATAGATGGTAATGAAATTGAAAGACCAACACCTGGGTAGGTGTTCCGCTACAATGGGAATCAGCTGTGGTTGGTCTAATTGTTTTGATATTTCATTTCTTAGATTTTGAATATATTTTAATACGGTATTACTGTAGAAATGTAGCAAATTGCTGTCTTATTCAATTGTGTGTTATGTTAGGTTTTGTTTAACAGTTTAACAGTTTTGTAAAGAGTATGTAAACATGTGCAATTTGGCCTGTAGGTACATAGAGTTTTGGTGGTGGTTGTGTCTGAGTGAGAAAATAATTAATAACATTTGAAAGATGTAGTCATTGAATGCATTTTGTGCCAAAGCATTGAAACATGATCCACAGTTTAGCCACATAGACTGCTGTTATGCTCACTGTGTGAAGGGTTTTGAAAAAGTGACCTAAGTATTGAGAAATGGGTCCTAGCGATCTGTAACAAACTGTAACTCTGCTATCAGAGTAAAGTACTATACGGGTGGATATTTGCTGCCATAGGAGGTTTCTGAACCCTTAATTGACCCATATAGATATGTCACAGGTGTGACTAAATACCCTGTAATCAAGCCAGCATATCATTGGTTCATTGACTAATTGATTGAACACCTGAATTGTATTTAAGTGTAAAGAATAAGGCTTGTTGTTAGAGAAAGAACAGCAGTAACCGTAGATTGTAGTGCCCATGCGCTGCTGTGTTGGGCTAGTTATATTTGATATGGACCATGGGGGGCTGGAGCTGGGTCTGGGGATGGAGGGGGGGGGGGGGCATGAAGCAGCTGCCATGAGTCTAGCTGACCGCCTCACATCATTCATCTCAGCAGGGCCTCCCATGCTAGGGTCAGAGAGAGAGAGAGAGAGAGAGAGAGAGAGAGAGAGAGAGAGAGAGAGAGAGAGAGAGAGAGAGAGAGAGAGAGAGAGAGAGAGAGAGAGAGAGAGAGAGAGAGAGAGAGAGAGAGAGAGCGCGCGCAAGTAAGAGCAAGTGAGAGCAAGGGAGAGCAAGGGAGAGCAAGGGAGAGCAAGGGAGAGCAAGGGAGAGCAAGGGAGAGCAAGGGAGAGACAGGGAGAGACAGGGAGAGCAAGGGAGAGACAGGGAGAGACAGGGAGAGACAGGGAGAGACAGAGAGAGACAGAGAGAGACAGAGAGAGACACAGAGAGAGAGAGAGAGAGAGAGAGAGAGAGAGAGAGTAAAGGAGAGGGAGGAATGACAGACAGACGTTTTTCACTTGTTTCTGATGTGCCCGAGGCTTTAACTATACGCAAGCAAACTCGCCCGGAGGCAGGCAGGCACACGCAAAACACATGGACGCACACACCAACACACACACACACCAACACACACACACCAACACACACACACCAACACACACACACACCAACACACACACACCAACACACACACACCAACACACACACACCAACACACACACACCAACACGCACACACCAACACACACACACCAACACACACACATACAGGGATGGATAGACAAGCACTGAAATGGTTAACCTCAGTCTGCTGAACAAATAGTATGCTCAGCTGAGGTACAGGTTAGTTAAGTGCATTGAGGTTAGTTAAGTGCATTGAGGTTAGTTAAGTGCATTGAGGTTCAAATTAGAATTTCTCAATTTGTTTGTCACGACCCTTGTTGTTGTTATTTAGATTTAGTCGGGAAAAATAACATTTCAGCAGGAGTTTTACGCAATTATTTTACAGATACTACCTTGTGTAATGCTTTGGTACTAAGCAATAACTACTGCATTAATAACATGTAATAACCTATTTACAGGAGTTCAATTGAGTCCATTTTGATTTATAATCAGTGTTAGATAGTTTCATGATCTCAATCAATTCCACTTCATTAAATCCAGTAGCTCTAATCAATGTTCATCCTCCATTAAGCTTCTCCTATCATCACCCAACCATGTGCATCACCTGTGGTACAACACACACACACACACACACACACACACACACACACACACACACACACACACACACACACACACACACACACACACACACACACACACACACACACACACACACACAACACACACACACACACACACACACACACACACACACACAGCTGCCATCTAGACTGATGTGGCTCCAAGCCTTTAGTCCTTGACCAGATGAGGCCCTTCTGCATGCCTGTGTGTGTGTTTGTGTGTGTGCATGCGTGCAAGCGTGTGTGCATGCGAATGTGTGTGTGTGTGTGTGTGTGTGTGTGTGTGTGCGTGCGTGCGTGCGTGTGTAATTGGAGCAGGAGTCAGCAGACTTTATCAGTGCCCTTGGCTGACACGCTCAGTGATGTTACATCATTGCTGCCCTGCTGCCCTGCCTACATAACAACAATCACATAACACCTCCGGGCATGGCATCAGCAGCAGTGTCAACAAGATGGACCCTCCAAAAGGTGGATGAAGAGTAGCAGTGTTCAGCAGTACTCTCTTACGATTCCAATGTGTCGTGCAGTTGAATCTTGAACGTTGATTTCAATTAATGGATCGATATTTAATCGTTTCTAGTGGCACGCACACATCCTCTCTCTCTCTCTCTCTCTCTCTCTCTCTCTCTCTCTCTCTCTCTCTCTCTCTCTCTCTCTCTCACACACACACACACACACACACACACACACACACACACACACACACACACACACACACACACACACACACACACACACACACACACACACACACACACACACACACACAAGGACACGTTGGTTTTACTATTCAAGTGGCGGCCCCCCAAAAAATTCTGATTCAAAATCCTATTTTCCCTAACCCTAAACCTAAACCTACACCTAACCCTAAACCACAACCTTCAAACCCTAAACCTAAACCTAACCCCTAACCCTAACCCTAACCCTAACCCTAACCCTAACCCTAACCCTAACCCTAACCCTAACCCTAACCCTAACCCTAACCCTAACCCTAACCCTAACCCTAAACCTAACCATAACCCTAAACCTAACCCTAACCCTAACCCTAACCCTAACCCTAACCCTAACCCTAACCCTAACCCCTAACCCTAAACCTAAATTATCATTTTTGGAACACAAAATAATAGTAAAGTTAGACCACACACACACACACACACACACACACACACACACACACACACACACACACACACACACACACACACACACACACACACACACACACACACACACACACACACACACACACACACAAACACAAACACACATAAACACAAAGATCCATCAAGAGTGTCTAACAGTATAAGGCTGTGGTTGCTTTGGGCTTGTCTCCACTCTAGTGTTTGTTGCCTTCAATGTTTACCACAGCGACAATAGACTACTATGAATACAGAACACAGCTGTTTCACAGACAGAACACCAGCTCATAATACAAGCCCAAAAAGCCAATGCCCCGTTAATGTTCCCAGCAGTGCCATAAACCAGACGTTAAAGACAGAGAATTTTCCTGCACTGCAGAGAATGATAATTATAGTGTACTCATGGTTTTAAAGAGGCTTCTAAAGTTTTTAATTTCCACTTTAAAATGTCAGACTTGATTTATCCTAATTGAAAATGTATCAACCCCCCACAAAAAATGTATATTAATTATAATCTATATCATAATTAACATTTCCTGTTGTTGCAAGATTATTTTCCTGCTGTGAGAAACTGGTCAAATTAACATAGCATTTATGTATAGGCATGTGTCAGCCCCACAGACCAGGGTTCCATCATCGTGTCCACCCATTGGACAAATATAAGCAGCCACGCCTCCTACTGAAACCCCATCACCGTGTCCACCCATAGGACAAATATAAGCAGCCACGCCTCCTACTGAAACCCCATCACCGTGTCCACCCATAGGACAAATATAAGGAGCCACGCCTCCTACTGAAACCACATCACTGTCCACCCATAGGACAAATATAAGGAGCCACGCCTCCTACTGAAACCCCGTCACTGTCCACCCATAGGACAAATATAAGCAGCCACGCCTCCTACTGAAACCCCGTCACCGTGTCCACCCATAGGACAAACATAAGGAGCCACGCCTCCTACTGAAACCCCGTCACCGTGTCCACCCATAGGACAAATATAAGGAGCCACGCCTCCTACTGAAACCCCGTCACTGTCCACCCATAGGACAAATATAAGGAGCCACGCCTCCTACTGAAACCCCGTCACTGTCCACCCAAAGGACAAATATAAGGAGCCACGCCTCCTACTGAAACCCCGTCACCGTGTCCACCCAAAGGACAAATATAAGGAGCCACGCCTCCTACTGAAACCCCGTCACCGTGTCCACCCATAGGACAAATATAAGGAGCCACGCCTCCTACTGAAACCCCGTCACCGTGTCCACCCATAGGACAAATATAAGCAGCCACGCCTCCTACTGAAACCCCGTCACCGTGTCCACCCATAGGACAAATATAAGCAGCCACGCCTCCTACTGAAACCCTGTCACCGTGTCCACCCATAGGACAAATATAAGCAGCCACGCCTCCTACTGAAACCCCGTCACCGTGTCCACCCATAGGACAAATATAAGCAGCCACGTCTCCTACTGAAACCCCCCTTTCATCTCTCTCTCTCTCTCTCTCTCTCTCTCTCTCTCTCTCTCTCTCTCTCTCTCTCTCTCTCTCTCTCTCTCTCTCTACTTGTAACTTTTCTAAGTAAAGCACCAAATAAATCACACAAAGGCCAGTGACTGTACGACTTGTACCATTGGCTGATCTGGCTAAGGTGCGGCTGACAAACTGGCCTCGTTTTCTCTGCTCTGAGTGCCAGCTTACAGCAGAAATTATTTCCCCTTAATAATTCAGCTTTACAGCATAATACATGTTTGTATTCAATGACAAACAAGCTGTAAAACAGGACTAAGAGGAATGTAAGCCAAAGAGAGATTCAGAGAGAGAGAGAGAGAGAGAGAGAGAGAGAGAGAGAGAGAGAGAGAGAGAGAGAGAGAGAGAGAGAGAGAGAGAGAGAGAGAGAGAGAGACGCGAATAAAATATTCCCACATCTCAGATTCTCTCAAGTTCCTACTTTAACGGTAAATCAGGTTTTCTAGGCTGCTACGTAGATGAATTGGACTGAAGGGAAGCAGCTAGGGCTGGGCTGACTGAAATATTTCGACCAACAATATAATAAAATCATACTTCCTAATTCCTTTGACTATGCTCGCTGCATTCAGAGTAACTTTAATCTTCCTCTGGCCCATTCCCATTGATCTCAGAAGTAGCATGCGATGCAAAACGGGAAAAGTAGGGTAAAATGCTGAGCAGTAGTGAAAATACTAAATGCCATGTTTTTTTGCATCCCAAATGGCACCCTATTCCCTATATAGTATATTACTTTTAAACAGAGACCTATGGGACCTGGTCAAAAGCAGTATGCTACAATAGGGAATAGGGTATAATTTGGGACACATGTGTTTATATTGTCTCTCACTCTAAGCTAGGTCTATAGCCAGCTAAACTGTATTGAGGATACCTCTAGCATCGACAGACAGAAGGTAATGGGTATAGCCTGTCTCTGAGAGAGAGAGAGAGAGAGAGAGAGAGAGAGAGAGAGAGAGAGAGAGAGAGAGAGAGAGAGAGAGAGAGAGAGAGAGAGAGAGACAGAGAGACAGAGAGACAGAGAGAAATACATTTAATTGAATGACAGCCCTTCACGTTTGTGTGTGTGTGTGTGGCATGATATAGATTATTCAGAATTCATTAATCTGACTGTCAGAAGCAAGCCTTACCTCCATCTCCACCTAGAGAGAGAGAGAAAGAGAGAGAACAAAATAGAAAGAGAAATCTAGAGGGAGAAATAGATGATGCATTATTCATCAATCTGATTGTCAGCAAAAGGCCTTACCTACATGTAGACACAGGCTATGTCCCCACATCAACCATACATAAGGCTATGTCTCCACATCAACCATACATAAGGCTATGTCTCCACATCAACCATACATAAGGCTATGTCCCTACATCAACCATACATAAGGCTATGTCCCTACATCAACCATACATAAGGCTATGTCCCCACATCAACCATACATAAGGCTATGTCCCTACATCAACCATACATAAGGCTATGTCCCCACATCAACCATACATAAGGCTATGTCCCTACATCAACCATACATAAGGCTATGTCCCCACATCAACCATACATAAGGCTATGTCCCCACATCAACCATACATAAGGCTATGTCCCCACATCAACCATACATAAGGCTATGTCCCCACATCAACCATACATAAGGCTATGTCCCCACATCAACCATACATAAGGCTATGTCCCTACATCAACCATACATAAGGCTATGTCCCCACATCAACCATGCATAAGGCTATGTCCCCACATCAACCATGCATAAGGCTATGTCCCCACATCAACCATACATAAGGCTATGTCCCCACATCAATCATACATAAGGCTATGTCCCCACATCAACCATACATAAGGCTATGTCCCTACATCAACCATACATAAGGCTATGTCCCCACATCAACCATGCATAAGGCTATGTCCCTACATCAACCATACATAAGGCTATGTCCCCACATCAATCATACATAAGGCTATGTCCCCACATCAACCATACATAAGGCTATGTCCCTACATCAACCATACATAAGGCTATGTCCCCACATCAACCATGCATAAGGCTATGTCCCCACATCAACCATACATAAGGCTATGTCCCTACATCAACCATACATAAGGCTATGTCCCCACATCAACCATACATAAGGCTATGTCCCTACATCAACCATACATAAGGCTATGTCCCCACATCAACCATACATAAGGCTATGTCCCCACATCAACCATACATAAGGCTATGTCCCTACATCAACCATACATAAGGCTATGTCCCCACATCAACCATGCATAAGGCTATGTCCCCACATCAACCATACATAAGGCTATGTCCCCACATCAACCATACATAAGGCTATGTCCCCACATCAATCATACATAAGGCTATGTCCCCACATCAACCATACATAAGGCTATGTCCCCACATCAACCATGCATAAGGCTATGACCCCACATCAACCATACATAAGGCTATGTCCCCACATCAACCATACATAAGGCTATGTCCCCACATCAACCATACATAAGGCTATGTCCCCACATCAACCATACATAAGGCTATGTCCCCACATCAACCATGCATAAGGCTATGTCCCCACATCAACCATACATAAGGCTATGTCCCCACATCAACCATACATAAGGCTATGTCCCCACATCAACCATACATAAGGCTATGTCCCTACATCAACCATACATAAGGCTATGTCCCCACATCAACCATGCATAAGGCTATGTCCCCACATCAACCATACATAAGGCTATGTCCCCACATCAACCATACATAAGGCTATGTCCCCACATCAACCATACATAAGGCTATGTCCCTACATCAACCATACATAAGGCTATGTCCCTACATCAACCATACATAAGGCTATGTCTCCACATCAACCATACATGAGGCTATGTCCCCACATCAACCATACATAAGGCTATGTCCCCACATCAACCATACATAAGGCTATGTCCCCACATCAACCATACATAAGGCTATGTCCCCACATCAACCATGCATAAGGCTATGTCCCCACATCAACCATACATAAGGCTATGTCCCCACATCAACCATACATAAGGCTATGTCCCCACATCAACCATACATAAGGCTATGTCCCTACATCAACCATACATAAGGCTATGTCCCTACATCAACCATACATAAGGCTATGTCTCCACATCAACCATACATGAGGCTATGTCCCCACATCAACCATGCATAAGGCTATGTCCCCACATCAACCATACATAAGGCTATGTCCCCACATCAATCATACATAAGGCTATGTCCCCACATCAACCATACATAAGGCTATGTCCCTACATCAACCATACATAAGGCTATGTCCCCACATCAACCATGCATAAGGCTATGTCCCTACATCAACCATACATAAGGCTATGTCCCCACATCAATCATACATAAGGCTATGTCCCCACATCAACCATACATAAGGCTATGTCCCTACATCAACCATACATAAGGCTATGTCCCCACATCAACCATGCATAAGGCTATGTCCCCACATCAACCATACATAAGGCTATGTCCCTACATCAACCATACATAAGGCTATGTCCCCACATCAACCATACATAAGGCTATGTCCCTACATCAACCATACATAAGGCTATGTCCCCACATCAACCATACATAAGGCTATGTCCCCACATCAACCATACATAAGGCTATGTCCCTACATCAACCATACATAAGGCTATGTCCCCACATCAACCATGCATAAGGCTATGTCCCCACATCAACCATACATAAGGCTATGTCCCCACATCAACCATACATAAGGCTATGTCCCCACATCAACCATACATAAGGCTATGTCCCCACATCAACCATGCATAAGGCTATGACCCCACATCAACCATACATAAGGCTATGTCCCCACATCAACCATACATAAGGCTATGTCCCCACATCAACCATACATAAGGCTATGTCCCCACATCAACCATACATAAGGCTATGTCCCCACATCAACCATGCATAAGGCTATGTCCCCACATCAACCATACATAAGGCTATGTCCCCACATCAACCATACATAAGGCTATGTCCCCACATCAACCATACATAAGGCTATGTCCCTACATCAACCATACATAAGGCTATGTCCCCACATCAACCATGCATAAGGCTATGTCCCCACATCAACCATACATAAGGCTATGTCCCCACATCAACCATACATAAGGCTATGTCCCCACATCAACCATACATAAGGCTATGTCCCTACATCAACCATACATAAGGCTATGTCCCTACATCAACCATACATAAGGCTATGTCTCCACATCAACCATACATGAGGCTATGTCCCCACATCAACCATACATAAGGCTATGTCCCCACATCAACCATACATAAGGCTATGTCCCCACATCAACCATACATAAGGCTATGTCCCCACATCAACCATGCATAAGGCTATGTCCCCACATCAACCATACATAAGGCTATGTCCCCACATCAACCATACATAAGGCTATGCCCCCACATCAATCATACATAAGGCTATGTCCCCACATCAACCATACATAAGGCTATGTCCCCACATCAACCATGCATAAGGCTATGACCCCACATCAACCATACATAAGGCTATGTCCCCACATCAACCATACATAAGGCTATGTCCCCACATCAACCATACATAAGGCTATGTCCCCACATCAACCATACATAAGGCTATGTCCCCACATCAACCATGCATAAGGCTATGTCCCCACATCAACCATACATAAGGCTATGTCCCCACATCAACCATACATAAGGCTATGTCCCCACATCAACCATACATAAGGCTATGTCCCTACATCAACCATACATAAGGCTATGTCCCCACATCAACCATGCATAAGGCTATGTCCCCACATCAACCATACATAAGGCTATGTCCCCACATCAACCATACATAAGGCTATGTCCCCACATCAACCATACATAAGGCTATGTCCCTACATCAACCATACATAAGGCTATGTCCCTACATCAACCATACATAAGGCTATGTCTCCACATCAACCATACATGAGGCTATGTCCCCACATCAACCATACATAAGGCTATGACCCCACATCAACCATACATGAGGCTATGTCCCTACATCAACCATACATAAGGCTATGTCCCCACATCAACCATACATAAGGCTATGTCCCCACATCAACCATACATAAGGCTATGTCCCCACATCAACCATACATAAGGCTATGTCCCCACATCAACCATACATAAGGCTATGTCTCCACATCAACCATACATAAGGCTATGTCCCCACATCAACCATACATAAGGCTATGTCCCCACATCAACCATACATAAGGCTATGTCTCCACATCAACCATACATAAGGCTATGTCTCCACATCAACCATACATAAGGCTATGTCTCCACATCAACCATACATAAGGCTATGTCTCCACATCAACCATACATAAGGCTATGTCTCCACATCAACCATACATAAGGCTATGTCCCCACATCAACCATACATAAGGCTATGTCCCCACATCAACCATACATAAGGCTATGTCCAGAAATGACAGGTCCAGAGATGGGATGAGAGAAGGGGGCGTGGCTATGTATGTCAATCACAGTATGCAGGCAGAGAGAAGTACTGACCTAGCGAAAGAGGAGTTTGAGTATATGTGGCTTCAGCTCCGTCCTAAACGACTCCCCAGCTCAGTTTCAACTCTGGTAGTGGGAGTACTCTACCATCCACCATGGGCAAATGAGAAAACACTTCAGCAGAACACGTTGGATTATCTCATCCACACTGTCCATGTGATCAGGATGTCCTCTCCTCAAATGGGTCTCATCCTGTGTGGAGACTTCAATCACCTGCCCATCAAGATGCTGACATCCTCCCATCCAGACATGAAAGAAGTGGTCAAAGACAAAACCAGAGGGGAGAGTCCATCCTAGATCTGATCAACACCCCCACTGTACTTGCTCCTCTCGGATCCAGTGATCACAAATGTCTGTTGTTCTCCCCACACAACAACCGGAGGGAGAAGTGAGGTGCAACGGGAAAAAATGACGTCTGGTAACCCAGAACAGAAAGGATGCCTCGGCACGATGTATGGCCAGTAATGACTGGTCTGCCATATACAGTAAGATGTGGAGAGCATTGATACAAAGGTGAAGATGTTCAACTCCTGCATTCAAACTACACTTGATGTATGCACGCCAATCAGAAATAAGAATACAACAACACTGGACAAGCCCTGGATGACAGAACAAATAAAGGCCGACATCAGGAGATTTGTAGCAATTTGTCGTTGCTTCCTTGATAAGCATTGGCACTGTGTTTCTGTTTGTTTTTCTACAATTTCATTGTTTTCCCCAATCTGTTGAAAACCTGAAATCCAGGACCTAAAGAAGAAAAACCCCATGGAATGATGGGAGTTCATTAACAAAGGCCTGGGACGAAAGACAACATCAGGAGGGAGAATACAGGTGGAGGGGATTGAAGATCACGACATAGCTGATGTTTTGAATGGTTTCTTTGCTGAGGCGTGGACAAGCACCCCACCTCTTACCATCTTCCCCCTGCCCATTCCTGAGGCGTGGACAAGCACCCCACCTCTTACCATCTTCCCCCTGCCCATTCCTGAGGCGTGGACAAGCACCCCACCTCTTACCATCTTCCCCCTGCCCATTCCTACAAGGCAGTTTGAGCTGTGCAGCATTGGTCAGATCAAGCTCTGACCAGACTCAGCGAACACGTAAAAGCGTGATGGCCCGATGGCATTCCAGCCTGGCTACTAAAAGAGCAGATCTAGCCCCTGTCATTACGCACATTGTTAACACCTCTTGCTGGCACGGGACTGTTCCTGTTGCCTGGAAGATTTGCCAATGTGTGTCCCCATAACTAAAGTGTCAAACCCATGTACAACGAGTCACTGGAGGCCCACCTCTCTAACTTCATGTCTTGGAAAAATCCAGAAGAGCTTCATCATAAAAAATACCAATGCCAACAGTTTTATCTGAGTGCATGAATCAGTATGCCGACCTACCAAAGTCCAGCACTACTACCGCCCTTACGAAAGACACACACTCCTGGCTGATAGCTACAGACTTCAGAAAACCAGCAGGTGAGGGTGTTATTTGCTGATATGTCCAAAGCTTTATCGATGGAGTAGATCACGCAAAGCTCCTCCAACATTGATTTCATTTGATTTGATCTGTCTGACATTGAACTGTGTCCAAGGTTACTAACGTGGCTCCACAGCTACACCAGCGGAAGGAGTCAGACAGTGATGGTGAATGGTACATTGAGCCCTTGGTCAGAGGTCACCTCTGGTGTGCCACAAGGGGGCGTGGTTTCAATATATCTGTTTCTCCTTCACATGTCCACCTGAAAAGTTGTCTTCAGGGACACTCTGGACACTGGGTATGCAGACGACGTAGGGATGTCCCGAGCCATACCATTAACCAGCATCCAAGAGGACACGTCCATGGTCTTGGAGGCAAAGCAGCTGGTTGAGTGAGCCACATTCAACATCATGCCCCTGAAAGGGGAGGGCCTTGAGGATCCTCTCCAGTGAGCCACATTCAACATCATGCCCCTGAAAGGGAAAAAGTCTGTGGAAATTCAGATATGTTTTTCTAGAGATAATCCACAACCTGCAACACTAATCCTAGGAGGACAGGAAGTACCAGTGGTAACAACAACTAAGTATCTTGGTTTTCATCTAGACTCTAACCTCATCATTCACACCACATCAACCTGCAACACTAATCCTAGGAGGACAGGAAGTACCAGTGGTAACAACAACTAAGTATCTTGGTTTTCATCTAGACTCTAAGCTCAGTGGTGACACACATGTGGAGCAGTCAGTGAGGAAGGCCTCAAAAAGCCTGCACTTTTTGACTGTTCTTGTCAGAAATGGCCTACCCACTGAAGATCTGGTCACAGTCTATACTACCCTGGTCAGGCCTTATCTGGAATACAGTGGAATGCTGTTAGTTGGATGCAGTAAAATCAGCAGGCCCAACTAGACAGAGGGCCTTGAGGATCCTCTCCAGAGGTGCAGTCCAACCTCAGCTCCCCTCACTGCAGAGGAAGGCCTTGAGGATCATCTCCAGAGGTGCAGTCCAACCACAGCTCCCCTCACTGCAGAGGAGGGCCTTGAGGATCCTCTCCAGAGGTGCAGCAGTCCAACCAGAGCTCCCCTCACAGCAGAGGAAGGTCTTGAGGATCCCCTCCAGAGGTGCAGTCCAACCACAGCTCCCCTCACAGCAGAGGAGGGCCTTGAGGATCCTCTCCAGAGGTGCAGTCCAACCACAGCTCCCCTCACAGCAGAGGAGGGCCTTGAGGATCCTCTCAAGAGGTAGAGCAGTCCAACCACAGCTCCCCCACAGCAGAGGAGGGCCTTGAGGATCCTCTCCAGAGGTAGAGCAGTCCAACCACAGCTCCCGTCACCGCAGAGCAGGCGACAGCAGGCTGCGGCGCACCTGGCGAAGGACATGCACACTCTTGACCATCCACTGAACGACCTGCTTCCTCCAAAAAGAGGTAACTGCACTACCAGGCTCCTGAGAAACAGCCACCAACTGTCCTGTATAACTGTCCTGTATAACAGTCCTGTTTAACTGTCCTGTATAACTGTCTTGTATAACTGTCTTGTATAACTGTCTTGTATAACTGTCTTGTATAACTGTCCTGTTTAACTGTCCTGTATAACAGTCCTGTATAACTGTCTTGTATAACAGTCCTGTGTAACTGTCCTGTATAACTGTCTTGTATAACTGTCTTGTATAACAGTCCTGTATAACTGTCCTGTATAACTGTCCTGTATAACAGTCCTGTATAACTGTCCTGTATAACTGTCCTGTATAACTGTCCTGTATAACTGTCTTGTATAACTGTCTTGTATAACAGTCCTGTATAACTGTCCTGTATAACTGTCCTGTATAACTGTCTTGTATAACTGTCTTGTATAACTGTCTTGTATAACTGTCCTGTATAACTGTCTTGTATAACTGTCCTGTTTAACTGTCTTGTATAACTGTCTTGTATAGCTGTCCTGTTATACACACCACTCTACCCACTGCTATCAGACTGTATAGTAACTCTACCCACTGCTATCAGACAGTATAGTAACTCTACCCACTGCTATCAGACAGTATAGTAACTCTACCCACTGCTATCAGACTGTATAGTAACTCTACCCACTGCTATCAGACTGTATAGTAACTCTACCCACTGCTATCAGACAGTATAGTAACTCTACCCACTGCTATCAGACTGTATAGTAACTCTACCCACTGCTATCAGACTGTATAGTAACTCTACCCACTGCTATCAGACTGTATAGTAACTCTACCCACTGCTATCAGACAGTATAGTAACTCTACCCAATGCTATCAGACAGTATAGTAACTCTACCCACTGCTATCAGACTGTATAGTAACACTACCTGTCACGTCTGCTCCCGCTCTTTCCCTCCCCCTGGCGCTTGAGGGCGCCAGAATGCCTTGCATCACTCACTCCTGCCATCCATCACGTACACCTGCCTTTCCTTGTCACGCGCATCAGCGTTATTGGACTCACCTGGACTCTATTATCACCTGTTCATTTCCTCCCCTATATGTGTCAGTTCCCCAGCTCTGTTCCCGGCTTCTGCATTGATTGTTTTTCTGTTTGCTAAGCTGTTTATGTCTCGTTCCATGTCCGTGATTTATTAAATGTTACTCCCCGTACCTGCTTCGTCTCTCCAGCGTCATCCTTGTGAAAGATCGTGACAGAATGCAGAAGCCATCACACGAAGCATCGGGGAGTACTGGCGTTCTGGTTGGTATAGTGGCATCAGCTCTGGGTCACCACCGATGGAACCGGGGGTGCCTAGCCTGCTCGTCGGGCTTCCACGCCCTAGCAGGCTCGAGAGGTTTCCTTGCCCAGGTTGGCTCGGATGGCGCCCATCCCACGTCGGGCCTCAGCTGGATCGTCAGTTCTTGTCTGCCCAGCCTGTCCAGGAGTTTTTTTTGTTTGTTTGTTGTTTGTTTTGTCGGTGACGTCGGGGGTGGATTCTGCCGCCGATGGAACCGGGGGTGCCTAAGCCAGCCCGTCGAGCTTTCATGCCCTGGCTGGCTCGAGAGGTTTCATTGCCTCGGTTGGCTCGGTGGCTTCCCATCCCACGTCACAATCCACCGGATCATCGGGTTTCCTCAGCGGGATCGACAGGCGTCTGGACTCAGCCGGATCGTCAGGCTCCCATGCCTCAGCCGGCTCGCCAGGCTCTCACGCTCCAGCCGGTTCGTCGGGCTTCCACGCCTCAACCGGCTTGCCCAGCGCCCATGTCTCGGCCGGTTTGCCCAGGTGGGACGCCGGGTGGCGCCCCTAGTGGGGGGGGTACTGTCACGTCTGCTCCCGCTCTTTCCCTCCCCCTGGCGCTTGAGGGCGCCAGAATGCCTTGCATCACTCACTCCTGCCATCCATCACGTACACCTGCCTTTCCTTGTCACGCGCATCAGCGTTATTGGACTCACCTGGACTCTATTATCACCTGTTCATTTCCTCCCCTATATGTGTCAGTTCCCCAGCTCTGTTCCCGGCTTCTGCATTGATTGTTTTTCTGTTTGCTAAGCTGTTTATGTCTCGTTCCATGTCCGTGATTTATTAAATGTTACTCCCCGTACCTGCTTCGTCTCTCCAGCGTCATCCTTGTGAAAGATCGTGACACTACCCACTGCTATCAGACTGTATAGTAACTCTACCCACTGCTATCAGACAGTATAGTAACTCTACCCACTTCTATCAGACAGTATAGTAACTCTACCCACTGCTATCAGACTGTATAGTAACTCTACCCACTGCTATCAGACAGTATAGTAACTCTACCCAATGCTATCAGACTGTATAGTAACTCTACCCACTGCTATCAGACAGTATAGTAACTCTACCCACTGCTATCAGACAGTATAGTAACTCTACCCACTGCTATCAGACTGTATAGTAACTCTACCCACTGCTATCAGACTGTATAGTAACTCTACCCACTGCTATCAGACAGTATAGTAACTCTACCCACTGCTATCAGACTGTATAGTAACTCTACCCACTGCTATCAGACTGTATAGTAACTCTACCCACTGCTATCAGACTGTATAGTAACTCTACCCACTGCTATCAGACTGTATAGTAACTCTACCCACTGCTATCAGACAGTATAGTAACTCTACCCACTGCTATCAGACTGTATAGTAACTACCCACTGCTATCAGACTGTATAGTAACTCTACCCACTGCTATCAGACTGTATAGTAACTCTACCCACTGCTATCAGACAGTATAGTAACTCTACCCACTGCTATCAGACTGTATAGTAACTACCCACTGCTATCAGACAGTATAGTAACTCTACCCACTGCTATCAGACTGTATAGTAACTCTACCCACTGCTATCAGACTGTATAGTAACTCTACCCAATGCTATCAGACTGTATAGTAACTCTACCCACTGCTATCAGACTGTATAGTAACTCTACCCACTGCTATCAGACTGTATAGTAACTCTACCCACTGCTATCAGACTGTATAGTAACTCTAGCTCTTAAATGGTTTCTCAAAAATTCTCTTTTTTACAATCACACTTTAACATTTAAATTTCCATCATGAAAAATGTCCTGTAATGTTTCAAGTGTTCTGTATTCTATTCGTGTCACGTATTATGCGATATGGATTTTACATGAGTATTTTGGCATTCTTAGTAGTGCAAATTCTGCATTTCTTCAGTTCTAACTGTGAGCAAGACTAAATCAAGTCAAACTCAAACTCAGTTACAGTCATTAACCCTCGACATAACATGAAAGTAGTACAACCAACTCAGCTAGCTAGTTAGCCAGTTAGCTAGTTAGCCAGTTAGCCAGTTAGCCAGTTAGCTAGTTAGCCAGCTAGCTAGTTAGCCAGTTAGCTAGTTAGCTAGTTAGCCAGTTAGCTAGTTAGCTAGTTAGCCAGTTAGCTAGTTAGCCAGTTAGCTAGTTAGCCGGTTAGCCAGTTAGCTAGTTAGCCGGTTAGCCAGTTAGCCAGTTAGCCAGTTAGCCAGTTAGCCAGTTAGCCAACGTTAGCCAGTTAGCCAGTTAGCCAGTTAGCTTGGGTGCTTGACTGCCGTTGTGAGGTCAGAACGCTCAGATCAACCCTACTCCTCGACCAGAGCATCCAGTGTTCTGAATTTACTCACAGACAATCTGACAACACTCTGAATTTACTAACGGACAACCTGACAACACTCTGAATTTACTAACGGACAATCTGACAACTCTCCAGAGTGAATTTACAAACACACACGGAATGTTTTCTGGATGTATTTCAAGTCAGAGGTAATAAGGAAAAAAATGAGAAGTGCTGGGGAAGAAGTGTTTTACATTTTAGATGTTGTGGAAAAGAGTATCTCTGCCTCTTTCTGTTTCTTTCACGGGTTCTATCTTTCATGATCAGCCTAATCTTCCCTGAATAAGTCTGCCTCCTCTCTTTCCGCCTCCTTCACTCTCTTCAATCTTCCATTTCACAACGATTTGAATGAATGGAGAGAAAGGAGCCCAATACGGAACATTGAAATGCACACTTCTCTTTCATGGAGGCACCTGGCTGTCATGACATCCCAATTCCATTAGTCATCTCTCCATCTCACCACCTCTCGCTCTCTCTCTATCTCTACTTCTACCTCTCTCCATCTCACCACCTCCCTCTCTCGCTCTCTACCTCTCTACATCTCTCTTGCTTTCTCCATCTCTCCACCCCCCTCTCTCTCTTTCTCTCCATCTCTCCATCTTCCTCTCTCTCTCCATACCACTCTCTCTCCATCTCCATAGCTCAGCCTCTGGAGAGGGCACAGACAGCCTGCAGCCTTCTGCCTAATGGTACACATCTGACATGAAATATCTGACACATACTCACACACATATATATATCACTATAGATAATTCATAATGGTACACATCTGACATGATGTCAACACACCTGGATAACACACACACTCAGACACACACTCTCTCTCACACACTCTCTCTCACACACACACACACACACACACACACACACACACACACACACACACACACACACACACACACACACACACACACACACACACACACACACACACACACACACACACACACACACACACACACACACATACAGTTGAAGTCGGAAGTGTACATACACCTTAGCCAAATACCGTTAAACTCAGTTTTTCACAATTCCTGACATTTAATTCTAGTACAAATTCCCTGTCTTAGGTCAGTTAGGATAACCACTTTATTTTAAAAATGTGAAATGTCAGAATAATAGTATAGAGAATGATTTTCACCTTTTATTTCGTTCATCACATTCCCAGTGGGTCAGAAGTTTACATACACTCAATTAGTATTTGGTAGCATTGCCTTAAAATGGTTTAACTTGGGTCAAACGTTTCGGGTAGCCTTCCACAAGCTTCCCACAATAAGTTGGGTGAATTTTGGCCCATTCCTCCTGACAGAGCTGGTGTAACTGAGTCAGGTTTGTAGGCCTCCTTGCTCGCACACACTTTTTCAGTTCTGCCCACAAAATTTCCATAGGATTGAGGTCAGGGCTTTCTGATGACCACTCCAATACCTTGACTTTGTTGTCCTTATGCCATTTTGCCACAACTTTGTAAGTATGCTTGGGGTCATAGTCCATTTGGAAGACCCATTTGCGACCAAGCTTTAACTTCCTGACTGATGTCTTGAGATGTTGCTTCAATATATCCACATAATTTTCCTACCTCATGATGCCATCTATTTTGTGAAGTACACCAGTCCCTCCTGCAGCAAAGCACCCCCACAACATGATGCTGCCACCCCCGTGCTTCACGGTAGGGATGGTGTTCTTCGGCTTGCAAGCATCCCCCTCTTTCCACCAAACATAACGATGGTCATTATGGCCAAACAGTTCTATTTTTGTTTCATCATACCAGAGGACATTTCTCCAAAAAGCACGATCTTTGTCCCCATGTGCAGTTGCAAACCGTGGTCTGGCTTTTTTATGGCGGTTTTGGAGCAGTGGCTTCTTCCTTGCTGAGGGGCCTTTCAGGTTATGTCGATATAGGACTCGTTTTACTGTGGATATAGATACTTTTGTACCTGTTTCCTCCAGCATCTTCAAAAGGTCCTTTGCTGTTGTTTTGGGATTGATTTGCACTTTTCGCACCAAAGTACATTCATCTCTAGGAGACAGAACGCGTCTCCTTCCTGAGCGGTATGACGGCTGCGTGGTCCCATGGTATTTATACTTGCGTACTATTGTTTGTGCAGATGAACGTGATACCTTCAGGCGTTTGGAAATTGCTCCCAAGGATGAACCAGACTTGTGGTGGTCTACAAAGGTCTTGGCTGATTTCTTTTGACTTTCCCATGCTGTCAAGCAAAAGGCACTGAGTTTGAAGGTAGGCCTTGAAATACATCCACAGGTACACCCCCAATTGACTGAAATTCTATCAATTAGCCTATCAGAAACTTCTAAAGCGATGACATAATTTTCTGGAATTTTCCAAGCTGTTTAAAGGCACAGTCAACTTAGTGTATGTAAACTTCTGACCCACTGTAATTGTGATACAGTGAATTATAAGTGAAATAATCTGTCTGTAAACAATTGTTGGAAAAATTACTTGTGTCATGCACGAAGTAGATGTCCTAACCGACTTGCCAAAACTATAGTTTGTTAACAAGTAATTTGTGGAGTGGTTGAAAAATTAGTTTTAATGACTCCAATCTAAGTGTATGTAAACTTCCGACTTCAACTGTATCTTTCACTCTAGATAATTCATAATGGTACACATCTGACATGATGTCAACACTCCTGGATAACACACACACACACGCACGCACGCACACACACACACACACACACACACACACACACACACACACACACACACGCACGCACGCACGCACGCACGCACGCACGCACACAAAGACACACACAAAGACACACACACACAAACAGACACACACAAAGACACACACACACACACACAAACAGACACACACAAAGACACACACACTTCCCATATTCTCTTAGATCACACATCAGATAGTGTTTCAGCACGTAAGGAAGAGGACCGTATATAATCAATACTCAAACCAGCCAATACGAGACGAACAATACAACTCACACACAAAACACTATGTATAAGCAAAAAACACCCAGAACACTCGGAGAATACGTGATACGCTACCTAAGAGAGAGAAAAGAGAGAGAGAGAGAAAATCCTCTTCCTAGTATGTGTATGCCAGGGGCGTCATAAGTTAACCAACAGCATGGTAACATCCCAAATGGCACCCTATTCCCTATATAGAGCCCTGGTCTAAAGTAGTGCACTATATAGGGAATAGGGACCAGACCCCTGTTCTAAAGTAGTGCACTATATAGGGAATAGGGACCAGAGCCCTGGTCTAAAGTAGTGCACTATATAGGGAATAGGGACCAGAGCCCTGGTCTAAAGTAGTGCACTATATAGGGAATAGGGACCAGAGCCCTGGTCTAAAGTAGTGCACTATATAAGGAATAGGGTTCCATTTGGAATGTACACCTTGAGTAGCAGATTTTCAAGAACACATTATTTGTTATCTCATGCAAAAGCTAAAGGAAGTCAGGCCCTTCAGATCTTCCCTGTACATTTCAATTCCATCAAACATGGATTGGAGCTGGTAACTTCAAACACTCCAACCATGAAGTTAATGTTTTGCATGCAGGACTTTCATTTGATTTGCCGGAAGGGGTTCTGATATATCCAGAGCTAAGCAATAATGATCATGTTATATACTACTACTATAATAATGATCATGTTATATACTACTACTATAATAATGATCATGTTATATACTACTACTACAGTAAATTATGGTTAAACACTACAACTACAATAATGATGATGTTATATACTACTACTACAATAATGATGATGTTAGATACTACTACTGTTACAAAAATGATGTTCATATACTACAACTACAATAATAAGTATGGTTATATACTACTACAGTAGTATTTATGGTTATATACCACTACAATAATAATTATGGTTATATACTACTACTACACTAGTAATTATGGTTATATAGTACTACTACAATAATAAGTATGGTTATATACTACTATTACAATAATGATGATGGTTATATACTACTACTACTAAAATAATGATGATGGTTAAATACTATTACTACTGCAATAATTATGATGTTATATACTAATACTACTACAAAAATGATGATGGTTATATACTTCTAGTGTTACAATAATGACGATGGTTATATACTACTACTACTACAATAATTATGATGTTATAAACTACTGCTACTACTACTGCAACAATGAAGATGGTTATATACTACTATTACAATAATGGTAATGGATGTACACTACCACTACTACAATAATGATGATGTTATATACTACTACTACAATAATGGTGATGGTTATATACCACTACTACAATAATGATGATGTTATATACTACTACTACAATAATGGTGATGGTTGTACACTACTACTACTACAATAATGATGATGGTTATATACTACTACTACAATTATAATTATGGTTATATATAACTTCTACAATAATAATGATAGTTATTTACTACTACAATAATATATATGGTTATATACTACTACTACAATAATACTGATGGTTATATATTATTACTACAATAATAATTATGTTTGTATACTACTACTACTACAATAATAATGATGGTTATATACTACTACTACAATTATAATTATGGTTATATATTACTTCTACAATAATACTGATAGTTATTTACTACTACAATAATAAATATGGTTATATACTACTACTACAATAATGATGATGGTTATATACTACTACTACAATAATTATTGCTGTTATATAATACTACTACAATAGTAATGATGGTTATATACTATTACTACAATTATAATTATGGTTATATACTACTACTATAATAGTAATTATGGTTATATACTACTACTACAATAATGATGTTAGTTATATACTACTACTACAATAATAAGTATGGTTATATATTACTTCTACAATAATAATTATGGTTATATATTACTTCTACAATAATAATGATAGTTATTTACTACTACTACAATAATATATATGGTTATATACTACTACTACAATAATTATTGCTGCTATATAATACTACTACAATAGTAATGATGGTTATATACTATTACTACAATTATAATTATGGTTATATACTACTACTATAATAGTAATTATGGTTATATACTACTACTACAATAATGATGTTAGTTATATACTACTACTACAATAATAAGTATGGTTATATATTACTTATACAATAATAATTATGGTTATATATTACTTCTACAATAATAATGATAGTTGTTTACTACTACAATAATATATATGGTTATATACTACTACTACAATAATACTGATGGTTATATATTATTACTACAATAATAATTATGTTTGTATACTACTACTACTACAATAATAATGATGGTTATATACTACTACTACAATAATGATGATGATGGTTATATCCTACTACTACTTCTACAATAATGATGATGGTTATATCCTACTACTACAATAATAAATATGGTTATATACTACTACTACAATAATGATGATGGTTATATCCTACTACTACAATAATATATATGGTTATATACTATTACTACAATAATATATATGTTTATATACTATTACTACACTAATAATTATGTTTGTATACTACTACTACTGCAATAATGATGATGGTTATATACTACTACTACAATAATGATGATGGTTATATACTACTACAATAATAATTATGGTTATATACTACTACTACAATAATAACTATATCCCAATCTTATTGGGATATATTCTCGTTTCTCAGACACAGTGTTTAATAAAAATAGACCAAAGCTATTTCAATAGAGACTTTTTAGTTTTTGCCCTAGCACTAACAAACCTGATTCAAATCAAAGGCTTAATGATGAGCTAATTAGTTGAATAAAATGAGTTAGTGCTTGGGCAAAAACTTAAATATGCACCCCCTTTGGATCCCCAGGACCAGGATTGGGAAACGACATTAATGTGTTGGTGGTTGTGTCAAGACACACAGTTGAACCCTGACCTCTACTTGTGCCTCAGATGGACTCAGAGTGGCTGGTGTGGCCAGATGTGCAGTGTGGCGTGCGTGTCCCTTCCCTTCCCCACTAGCCCTGTCCTTCCCCTCTCTCCTCTCCCGCTCTCTCTCCTCTCTCACTCTCCTCTCTCTCCTCTCCTCTCTCTCCTCTCTCCCTCTCCTCCCTCTCCCTCTCTCGTCTCAATCCTCTCTCTCCTCTCTCTCCCCCTCTCAATCAAGTTTATTTTATATAGCCCTTCGTACATCAGCTAATATCTCGAAGTGCTGTACAGACACCCAGCCTAAAACCCCAAACAGCAAGCAATGCAGGTGTAGAAGCACGGTGGCTTCCCCTCTCTTCTCTCCTCTCTCTCCTCTCTCTCCTCTCTCTCCTCTCTCTCCTCTCTCTCCTCTCTCTCCTCTCCTTCCTTATGGGTTTCGCTTGACTTTGGTCATTTTCACAGCTGTCCTCGTTTCTGCGGTGCACTCCATTGCACCTTAAATTACTTCAGTGATCTGAAGCACCAAAAAGAAATCCCTGCGCAGCTCGTTCACCCTGACCGTTGCAATACCGTAGCAAGTAAACAAACCATTACCACATCACCCTGACTGTGGAGCAGCTAGAGAGGGATATAATGTGTCAAGAAAACTCATAATACACTCAATCTAGATACACTGTATAAATCCAGTACTGTATGGTACTAGATACACTGTACTGTATAAACCCAGTCTCTCATGGTACTAGATACACTGTACTGTACAAACCCAGTCTCTCATGATACTAGATACATTGTATATTGTAAAATGTTCTGTAGGTTTTGGTTCTATCTCAACTGGAGAGGGCTGTACTGTACTGTACGTAGCAAGAAACCACATATACACTTCAAATCAGAGCCTGCCCCCTATGCACTATAGATCTAAATGATCTGGTAATAGCTCCTCCATTTTGGATCGTGCGATAGACTCAGATTCTGTTGGTACTGTATATAATCCCATTTCCCCATATTGAATAGACTGTCATAAATATTTCTAGATATCCCTGACCTTTAAAGATTTCAAGATCCACTCCATACCACCATATGAATTTCATATTTGGCAAGAATTGAACTTATAAAGGGTTTCTCGAGGGTAGTGAAACCTTGGGCAGCGACCTGCTCCATCTCAACAGTATAGAGGCATTTTATCTTCTTCTTCTGTGGTATATCCCAGAGCACCACAGTTTGTCTTCTTCTGTGGTATGTCCCAGAACACCACAGCTTGTCTTCTTCTGTGGTATATCCCAGAGCACCACAGTTTGTCTTCTTCTGTGGTATATCCCAGAGCACCACAGCTTGTCTTCTTCTATGTTATATCCCAGAGCACCACAGCTTGTCTTCTTCTATGGTATATCCCAGAACACCACAGTTTGTCTTCTTCTGTGGTATGTCCCAGAACACAACAGCTTGTCTTCTTCTGTGGTATGTCCCAGAGCACCACAGTTTGTCTTCTTCTATGTTATATCCCAGAACACCACAGTTTGTCTTCTTCTGTGGTATGTCCCAGAACACCACAGCTTGTCTTCTTCTGTGGTATGTCCCAGAGCACCACAGCTTGTCTTCTTCTGTGGTATATCCCAGAACACCACAGTTTGTCTTCTTCTGTGGTATATCCCAGAGCACCACAGTTTGTCTTCTTCTTCTGTGGTATGTCCCAGAACACCACAGCTTGTCTTCTTCTGTGGTATATCCCAGAACACCACAGTTTGTCTTCTTCTTCTGTGGTATGTCTCAGAGCACCACAGCTTGTCTTCTTCTGTGGTATATCCCAGAACACCACAGTTTGTCTTCTTCTGTGGTATGTCCCAGAGCACCACAGCTTGTCTTCTTCTATGTTATATCCCAGAGCACCACAGCTTGTCTTCTTCTATGGTATATCCCAGAACACCACAGTTTGTCTTCTTCTGTGGTATGTCCCAGAACACAACAGCTTGTCTTCTTCTGTGGTATGTCCCAGAGCACCACAGTTTGTCTTCTTCTATGTTATATCCCAGAACACCACAGTTTGTCTTCTTCTGTGGTATGTCCCAGAACACCACAGCTTGTCTTCTTCTGTGGTATGTCCCAGAGCACCACAGCTTGTCTTCTTCTATGGTATATCCCAGAACACCACAGTTTGTCTTCTTCTGTGGTATATCCCAGAGCACCACAGTTTGTCTTCTTCTTCTGTGGTATGTCCCAGAACACCACAGCTTGTCTTCTTCTGTGGTATATCCCAGAACACCACAGTTTGTCTTCTTCTTCTGTGGTATGTCCCAGAGCACCACAGCTTGTCTTCTTCTGTGGTATATCCCAGAACACCACAGTTTGTCTTCTTCTGTGGTATGTCCCAGAACACCACAGTTTGTCTTCTTCTGTGGTATGTCCCAGAGCACCACAGCTTGTCTTCTCTTGAGAGCCAGGTCTGCCTACGGCGGCCTTTCTCAATAGCAAGGCTATGCTCACTTAGTCTGTACATAGTCAAAGCTTTCCTTATGTTCGGGTCAGTCACAGTGGTCAGGTATTCTGCCGCTGTGTACTGCCGCATTAGGGCAAAATAGCATTATAGTTTGCTCTCTCTCTCTCTCTCTCTCTGTCCTCTCTCTCTGTCCTCTCCCTCTGTCCTCTCCCTCTGTCCTCTCCCTCTGTCCTCTCCCTCTCTGTCCTCTCTCTCTGTCCTCTATCTCTGTCATCTCTCTCTCTCCCCTCCACCTCTCCTCCTCTCCCCCGATGTCTGCATGTCTGCTTAAGCACGATCAATGACCCATCAGCAGGGGGAGAGGAGTGTCCAGACACTGCCCTGTCTTTACCTCCACAGGATCCAAGGAGGAGGAGGAGGAGGAGAAGGGAGGAATAGGATGCAGTAATTGACTATAGAGTGTTTATGGTGAGGAGGTAATTGTAACAAAAATCAAACAGATCTGATTATGGGGTTTGTTTCAACTGCTAGTAGCTGCTCTGCTGCTACCTCCTCCTGGAATTGGTTTGCTTATTACTACTTCCCAAATGGCACCATGATCCCTATGTAGTGCACTACATTTGACCAGGGCCCATAGGAAATAGGGTGCCATTTGACCAGGGCCCATAGGGAATAGGGTGCCATTTGACCAGGGCCCATAGGGAATAGGGTGCCATTTTGGATGCACCCATATCTCTCTAAACTAGAAAGTTAATATCCATATCAGACCTGCATCAGGATTTGGTTAACTTTGATCAATTAGTTTCCGTGCTGTGCTTTAAAACAAACTGGTCCGCACCATCAGAATCAGAATCACTCGATATATAAGGGATATAGCCTCTGATTGCTTTCTGAAGGTTAGAGGAGAGTTGGAGGAGGGTTAGAGGAGGGTTGGAGGAGGATTAGAGGAAGGTTAGAGGAGGGTTAGAGGAGGGTTAGAGGAAGGTTAGAGGAAGGTTAGAGGAAGGTTAGAGGAGGGTAGGAGGAAGGATGAAGGAGGGTTAGAGGAGGGTTAGAGGAAGGTTAGAGGAGGGTTGGAGGAGGATTAGAGGAAGGTTAGAGGAGGGTTAGAGGAGGGTTAGAGGAAGGTTAGAGGAAGGTTAGAGGAAGGTTAGAGGAAGGTTAGAGGAGGGTAGGAGGAAGGATGAAGGAGGGTTAGAGGAGGGTTAGAGGAAGGTTAGAGGATGGTAGGAGGAAGGTTGAAGGAGGGTTAGAGGAGGGTTAGAGGAGGATTAGAGGAAGGTTAGAGGAAGGTTAGAGGAGGGTTAGAGGAGGGTTAGAGGAAGGTTAGAGGAAGGTTAGAGGAGGATTAGAGGAAGGTTAGAGGAAGGTTAGAGGAGGGTTAGAGGAGGGTTAGAGGAAGGTTAGAGGAAGGTTAAAGGAAGATTCGAGGAGGGTTAGAGGGAGATTCGAGGAGGGATAGAGGAGTGTTAGAGGAAGGTTAGAGGAAGGTTAGAGGAGGGTTAGACGAAGGTTAGAGGAAGGTTAGAGGAGGGTTAGAGGAAGGTTAGAGGAAGGTTAGATTCAGGTTAGAGGAGGATTAGAGGAAGGTTAGAGGAAGGTTAGAGGAGGGTTAGAGGAGGGTTAGAGGAAGGTTAGAGGAAGGTTAAAGGAAGATTCGAGGAGGGTTAGAGGAAGATTAGAGGAGGGATAGAGGAGTGTTAGAGGAAGGTTAGAGGAAGGTTAGAGGAGGGATAGAGGAAGGTTAGAGGAAGGTTAGAGGAGTATTAGAGGAAGGTTAGAGGAAGGTTAGAGGAGGGTTAGAGGAGGGTTAGAGGAAGGTTAGAGGAAGGTTAGAGGAGGGTTAGAGGAGGGTTAGAGGAAGGTTAGAGGAAGGTTAGAGGAGGATTAGAGGAAGGTTAGAGGAAGGTTAGAGGAGGGTTAGAGGAGGGTTAGAGGAAGGTTAGAGGAAGGTTAAAGGAAGATTCGAGGAGGGTTAGAGGAAGATTAGAGGAGGGATAGAGGAGTGTTAGAGGAAGGTTAGAGGAGGGTTAGAGGAAGGTTAGAGGAAGGTTAGAGGAGGGTTAGAGGAAGGTTAGAGGAGGGTTAGAGGAAGGTTAGAGGAAGGTTAGAGGAGGGTTAGAGGAAGGTTAGAGGAAGGTTAGAGGAGGGTTAGAGGAAGGTTAGAGGAAGGTTAGAGGAAGGTTAGAGGAGGGTAGGAGGAAGGTTGAAGGAGGGTTAGAGGAGGGTTAGAGGAGGGTTTTACAGCTACTTTTCCACAGTATCGGTGGGGTAAATGGGTGGAGTGTTGTTGCCTTGGTAATCATCAATATTTTGACAAGTCTCTAAGTGCTTACAGGAATATGGGCACATTTTATCATAAATAATGAAAGATGTGAATCAATCCACTGCATGGATAGTAACTGATTTGAACAAATTAAAGACTAGACAAGTTGTCAAGTCTTGATTTATTCCTCAGGTCAAAACTCTTCTACAAGTCGTCGCTGTAAAAGAGGTAGCTGCTGTAAAAGAGGTTGTTGCTGTAAAAGAGGCCTCGCTGTAAAATAGTTGCTGTAAAAGAGGCCTTGCTGTAAAATAGTTGCTGTAAAAGATGTAGTTGATATAAAATAGGTTGTTGCTGTAAAAGAGGCCTTTGCTGTAAAATAGTTGCTGTAAAAGAGGCCTTTGCTGTAAAATAGTTGCTGTAAAAGAGGTTGTTTCTGTAAAAGAGGTCGTTGCTGTGAAACATCATGTATTCCCATGTATTCCCAACATCATGTATTTACCCGCTGAAATAATGGTTCATTATAATACCACGTGGCCATTATTATAAGTGATTTGTAAATGATGATCAATTATTTCTAAATGGTGATAAATTAACATGAAACGCAGCACAAATACACACAGATGGTCCTATAATTTAAGGACAATAATTTCCTCTAAACCTGTTTGATGGGTAACCAGCTGCCAGAGACAGAGAGCCTGCTGACTGGTGTGAGTGTGGATAGATGAAAACAAATAGAACGTATTTCATCGTTCTGCTACTAGGCTAGATGTACAGTATTTATGCATCCCAAATGGCATCCTATTCCCTACATAGTACCCTACTTTTGACCAGAACCCTATGTGCCTTTGTCAAAAATAGTGCACTATAAAGGCAATAGGGTGCCATTTGAAACGCAATGTTTCCATAATGCACGGATGTTACTGTACAATATGTTTCCATAATGCATGAATGTTACTGTAAAATATGTTTCCATAATGCATGAATGTTACTGTAAAATATGTTTCCATAATGCATGAATGTTACCGTACAATATGTTTCCATAATGCATGAATGTTACTGTAAAATATGTTTCCATAATGCATGAATCTTACTGTAAAATATGTTTCCATAATGCATGAATGTTACTGTACAATATGTTTCCATAATGCATGAATGTTACTGTAAAATATGTTTCCATAATGCATGAATGTTACTGTACAATATGTTTCCATAATGCATGAATCTTACTGTACAATATGTTTCCATAATGAATGAATGTTACTGTACAATATGTTTCCATAATGCATGAATGTTACTGTAAAATATGTTTCCATAATGCATGAATGTTACTGTACAATATGTTTCCATAATGCATGAATGTTACTGTAAAATATGTTTCCATAATGCATGAATGTTACTGTACAATATGTTTCCATGATGCATGAATGTTACTGTAAAATATGTTTCCATAATGCATGAATGTTACTGTACAATATGTTTCCATAATGCATGAATGTTACTGTAAAATATGTTTCCATAATGCATGAATGTTACTGTAAAATATGTTTCCATAATGCATGAATCTTACTGTACAATATGTTTCCATAATGAATGAATGTTACTGTACAATATGTTTCCATAATGCATGAATGTTACTGTAAAATATGTTTCCATAATGCATGAATGTTACTGTACAATATGTTTCCATAATGCATGAATGTTACTGTAAAATATGTTTCCATAATGCATGAATGTTACTGTAAAATATGTTTCCATAATGCATGAATGTTACTGTACAATATGTTTCCATAATGAAT